>NC_087218.1:11915000-11932500 GCF_015104395.2 Macrobrachium nipponense
ATAAATTATATATACATAAGTATCTATAGCTACACACAACTTGTAAGTCAATCCATTCATTCTTTGAAAATAATCACCACAGCGCGTTTGAAACGTCAGGGGTAATAAAACTGAAATAACGAGAAAACTTTTGATATTATTATATTATAATTCAGTCTCCATAGTAGCAAATCGATCTCTCCAACCACAGGGTTATAGCAGATGATAAAAACAAACTCGTCTCTGGGGATTTGAGCTCCATAAAGCTCTGATACTGAACCTAACATAAGGAGCAATACCAAAAATTAAGAAATTAAGTGTATATATACATAATATATATATATTATATATATATATATATATAATATATATATATATATATATATATATATCATACATATTCAAAGAATAATCAGAATTACTTAAAAACTAATTCTACACCATGAACAATGAGCTAACAGAACGACGATTCAAGAAAACAATACCCTTATCACAGATAAAATACGTAAAAGAACAAAGGTTTTAGTGAACAATTTCGTATTCGAGTCAGCTGCGAAAGACCAAACAGGTGAACAAGATTAAAATGAAGCAGGACAAAACGACATAAAAGTTTACTCTGGACATCCACATCTCCAAAATTAAAGGATTTTGCATGTATACCGTTTTTTTGGGCACAACTTTAGTCACTAAAATGAACATCAGCAAGTAGTATTCTTTGTAATGTGTTTGTTAAAACTTGATAATAGCACTTAGAAACTGCCCGCTATCTCCTGCCTCTATTAGTTTGGAAAAAAAGACCTCATTATTAATACTGTCAAAGACAGCATAGAAATAAAGGCTAATCACACAAACTTACTGACAACAACAACAAAAACTAAGTGCCATCAAAAACACCAAGGACCTTGCGAAAGTCAACCAGCAAACAAGACGACATATTATAATTACTTTCACCAAAAGCATACGGATGTCTTGACAGCAGATGTTCCAACTCTTAATACAATAAGGCCGTTATAGAAACTGGCAGGCAATCGGCTGGGCTAGAACCACCATAACAACATTAACTTTTAGCTAACTTATGACAAACAATAAACAACTTGGGGAACAACGAATTTGCACATTGGTGTTATGTCAGAATCTACAACCGCAGTAACTTGCTCTGAACATATTGTTGACAATAGTAAGGCATTAGTAATACTTGCTGCAGCCACTAGAGCTAGGAAATTTTTAATAAATGCACATTATATATACATACTATATATATATATATATATATATATATATATATATATATATATATATATATCTGAATGGCACAACGATCATGGCCAATTAAACCTTAAATAAGATAAAATTACTGAAGCTAGTGGGCGGCAATTTGGTATGTTTGATGAATGGAGGTTGGATGATCAACTTACCAATTTGCAGCCCTCTAGCCTGCTGTCTCAATAGTTTTCTCTTACAGAAATTTAAAAATGATTAAGCAATGCTTTCGTCGCAATTAACTGTAATGAAAATAACATACCAGCTGCGTATGCGTCATTAATCCATCCGTTCATCTTTCAGCTATGACGTCACTCACCTGAAAACAAAAATAAAACATCTGTTAGAACCAAGACATTCTCTTTTTTTTTTTTTTCATCAGTGAGCCACATTATTTAAAAAAATATTCATATAACATGAACCAAGATATTCTCTGATTTATTTATCAACGAGCCAGAGATTAAAAAAAAAATTGATCTTACATAAAACAGTACTTATACACACTCATACATCAATTTATTTACTCAAGCATGTGAGCTACCAGCAACCAGTAAGTCGAGTCAAGTCCTCGGCCGTAAAAATCGGAGCATTTTCATCTCAGGAAAATTTCAGCAACTCCGCTCGACGAAGCTATTATTATCTTTGACAGAAGAGACACTGTTCCTCTATTTACTCTCCATCCGATTTGCGAAGTGTCAGTTTTTGCGCCGCAGGTATAGCCAAATTGTCTCCGGCTTAAACCTATCTGATTTGCCACCTGTCACTGAGCACTGCGGGTCTGAAGAGATCTGGCAACAATGAAAAATGAAGGGGGTTGCCTTTTGTCTCCGGCAGAGTAACGCAGCCTATCTCGATCAGCTAGTGCCTTTGCATTGCTGCTGCCTGACGTTCCTGCCGGGACAATCTGCAGCGATAAGGATAATGCAATGGTTCCTTAATTGCGACTCACGCGATCATAGGTGGGATTGTTTGGTGAATTTACTGGCACCACACTCGCGCTATATTCTCTTTGTTGAGTTCTCTCAACTTTCACTGCAGCCATTTTAGAGAATTTATCTTTGTTTTCTTCACAGAAACTCATCTCTCTCTCTCACATTAGTGCCTTTAAAGAGTTCATTTCTAACAGATTTGTAAATAACTGATCTCTCTCTCTCTCTCTCTCTCTCTCTCTCTCTCAAATTAGTGCCTTTAAAGAGTTCATTTCCAACATTTGTAAATAGCTGACCTCTCCTCTCTCTCTCTCCAGTTCGCCTCCGTTTTACTGTTTAAAAAAAAATGGAATTGCCGGCAAAATTGGAACACTCTCCACATCAGGCATAAATTAACGTAGTCTCAGTTCCCGCGCTCTCATTAAGCTTGTTTTATAAAGGGTTACAGATATTTCCTTCCCTTAAATCTCCGTTATTGTCTCTGCATTTTTTTTTTTTGTAATGGGGGGGGGGGGGGGGGGGGGGGGGGGGGGGTGGGGGGGGGGGGGGGGGGGGGGGGCGGCGAAGGGAGGAGAGGAGAGAGGGCCGACTAATTTCAGGAAATTGTGTTCATTTCCTTTCTATGAATATAACTTTCTCTTTTGCATGCTGCATCCACATTTAAATAGTGAGGGATAACAAATAATTAATAAATAATTATGCATCAACAATGATACATATATGAATACATACATACATCCATATATATATATATATAATATATACTATATATATATATAATAATACTATATATATATATATGTGTGTGTGTGTGTGTGTGTGTGTGTGTGTGTTTATGCATGCACACGCACTATATATACATATATATTATATATATATATATATATATATATATATATATATATATATATATACACATATATATGTGTGTGTGTGCGTGTGTATGTGTGTTTATGTGTGTTTGGACACCCTGGAAGGTTTCTTCCCCAAAATGCTATTTTTGTTTTGTTCCCCTAAAATTAGTTATTGTTACCAGTCAAGAAGCCAACCTTATGGTATGAATTTCGTAAAAATCCATACATTACTTTATGCCTAGTTCTGGCGACACGTGATAATATAATAATAATAATAATAATAATATTAATAATAATAATAATAATAATAATAATAATAATAATAATAATAATGGAAAAGTAAATCCACAGTAATATGTCTGATCTGTTATTTAAAATACAAAGCAGAGAGCTTTCGAAGACCTGCACGGTCCTCCTTGTCAATCTGATTGACAAGGAGGACCGTGCAGGTCTTCGAAAGCTCTCTGCTTTGGTGTATTTTAAATAACAGATCAGACATATTACTGTGGATTTACTTTTCCATTTTATTTTATTAACTCATGTGTGGGGGGGGATTATGAGGTTTCTTTGAATAATAATAATAATAATAATAATAATAATAATAATAATATAATAATAATAATAACATAAATCAATCTAATTGTATCTGATGTAGAAGGAAAATTATGATTGTACGCAAAACAATTTACAAAATAAACAAAATGGTAAATTATTTAAGAACTCTCCAAAAATCAAGCAAGAGAAGCGGAACCAGGACAAACCAAAGCACATACTCCCGAAATAAGTAATACCTCAAGAGCGGAAGTTCCTCACATCTGCGGACATTCCCTCGCTTCTCCCCCAAAAAGTTCCTGAGTCAGTAGGGGACATTCCACAATATTACGTCTTAAGACCCGAAAACTCACGAACATTTCCCTCAAACTTCCGGGGGAGGGGGGGAGACCCCATTCCTTACCCTTCTCATGCCCAAGACATCGATACCCCACCCTCTCTCCCCTCCCTTCTCCGTCGCCTACTTGATAACATCCAAATAAACAAGCCAGATTCTAAAGCAGCCAATATAAGCATACACACATTATGTTTTGCTCGATCTAAAACATCCGTGATTGTAGCTCTCTCTCTCTCTCTCTCTCTCTCTCTCTCTCTCTCTCTCTCTCTCTCTCAGGAATCATAAAGTTTTGTTTTTAAAGTGCCTAGGGTCATTACACAAAATCAACAAATAACTCATCCGAAGCCTCATATTTCCCAGACTGTCAAGAGGGTAACCAGTTCTCAAATGACTCCGTGGGAATCGACGATCCTTGGATGTTCCGTTCTGTGACTTCCATAACAGAAAACCTTATACAAATAAACATTAAATGCCAGTGACGTGACCTAAACAAAATGGTTATCTTTATGCTAGTCGTCTCCTTTTACGCAAGCCTTCAAACTCCTTCACCGGTGAGCAGCAGCTCTTACGTTACCTTAGGTAGGATCTTGTTAGTATTTTGGCAATAGGAGATATTTTTGTATAAGACAGATTAAAAAATATCTACTTGAAAAAATCTACCAAAAAAAGGGGGAGGGTAAAACTATGACTGAAAAGACTGACATAGTTGACCTTCAATTAAAAGATGTGAATATAATAAGTTCCTGAGAGACATCTTTATACCTGCACAGACGGAATGTAGGAATGTATTGCAGCGCTCTCTCTCACGCGCTGCAGTTTTCCTGCGCAGCTCAATCTTGTTTCCTCAGGAAACGCCTTTCACGGGATGAAGTCGTGGGAGGAGGAACCGTGAATCTCAAAATCCCTAGAACCATAACTTGGCGAACAAATGTGACATATTACTTATAATGAAAATAAAACCGAAAAGACGCCGTAAACGCAGAAGGTAAACCAGTGTGGTCATTCCTTATAAACATTTATGTCTTCTAAAAAGCAAAACGTGCAATTCTCTCTACCTTCCATTACACTGCCAAGAGAATTTCACCTGCCTCATAATCTAGGGCGACGGGGTTTGGACTCCCGCGCCATCTCCGCTTGTTCACCTTGAGAAAAAGATAATATAACGCAGCTGAATGTTTGGATTCCACAGGGACCCATTGTTGATCATGCCAGATTGCCGAGATCCGTTGTAGGCTTTAGCAACAGTCATAAGAGCTCGAGTGCCAACGCTGTCTTCTTTTCTGGTGGTGGTTAGGCAAAATACAGACGTCCAAACAATGCCTCGTATTTCTTTTCAAAACTTTACTAAGGACCAAAACTGGCATAAGGACGGATAGCTTTAAACCACCCAACCACCAACGGCGTCAAACATCGATCTATAATAAGAAAATCCGAGTGGATTTTTCTTGCTGGTCCGTCCCGGGTAGGGCGGGGTGGGTGGGGGAGACATGACATATCCACCCTCCTCCTGCAAACCTGTTTGTCCACCCTGGGTGGGGGCGTGGTAGGTATAGGATCGGGAGGGTAGGGGAGACATGACACCTCCACCCTCATCCTGCAAACTTGTTTGTCCGGCCAGGTGAGGGAGAGGTAGGTAGGGGAAACATAACACATCCACCCTCTTCCTTTAAACCTGCTTGTCCGCACAGGTGAGGATGGGGTAGGTAGGTGTTCTGGAAGGTAGGGGAGACATGACACCTCCACCCTCCTCCTACAAACCTGTTTGCCCACCCAGGTGGGGGCAGGGCAGGGTAGTGGCTTGCGAGGGTACGAGAGACACGACGGGCAGAGCTGGGTTCCAGCGCAGAGTAGTGCACGCCATGAAGCTCCCTTGTTAATAATCTCCCATCCAAGTACAAACCAGACCAGAAGTTGCTTAGCTTAAGGACTGGAAGGAAAGGACCAACCAAGAAATAATAATAATAATAATTAGAATACAAAAGAGAGAGAGAGAGAGAGAGAGAGAGAGAGAGAGCCTTGCAGGACCCAGAACACAGTCCCCATACGTATCAGATGTAGGAAAACATAAATTAAGATCTCCTCCCTTTTTCCCTTCCATATTTTTTTAATCCACATTATCTAAGCACATCGATTATTGGCAAAGAACGGCTTCGGATATTTTTCCTTTTCCTTTTTTTCCATTTTTTTTTAATCCCGGTTGCCAGAAAGGCCTTTAATTTTCTGGTGGACAGCCTGAGTGTTTTGGCATTTCCTCCTTACCTCTGCCTAGTCTATTATTATTATTATTACTATTATTATTGTCATTACTATTATTATTATCATTATTATTATTATTATTACTAACTTTTCTTCCCCATTAAGGAAATGTAAAAAAAGAACATTTATTTGATCATTGTTTAACAATAGCAGCAGCAGCAATAATATAATAATAAATAATAATAATAATAATACAATAATAATAATAATAATAATATAATAATTATTTATTAATTTATTAATTATTATTATTATTATTATTATTATTATTATTATTATTATTATTATTATTACTAAAAGATATTGTTGCATCAGCTGCATTTAATTTGTAAATAGTCTTTATTTTTCTAATAATTACTTTCTCTCAGCTATTGCAACTGGCGAGGAGACAATTTCAGTGATATTATTGCATTAAATTTACTTATTACAGAAAGTAAATAAATAAATCAAGGTATAAGTCAACTATTTTCAAGTTAAATTCAGCTGATGCAGCAATAACTTTCAATAATACCTGTTTGAAAGAGGGTCTCCTTCCAATTATTATTATTTTTACTGCGTTCTTCCTTCATGTTCTGTGATAGTGAAACCCTTCAATTTACGAAGAGTCACACTATTGCGTGTTTACCTCGCATTCTCTGATAGTGATACAGACATTTTATTAGACACTACCAACACTGCTATCACCATCATGAAGATGACTGCATTCCCTGATACTCAAAACCATCTTTATTTTTCACCAGCTACCCTTTCCTACCCTTGCCTCGTGCCGCAATCTGGCTTGAGACACCTCCTCTTTTCGCGCGCAAGGAATACCTGTATTTCCTTAACTTTATGTCGACATAAATTAATAAAACACTGGCAACGGACTGACTGACTGCCTCTTTATCTTTGTCTATTCTTCTCTATCTCCTTCTCATTTTACCTTTCTCTGCCGCGTCTTCAATTAAGCTCTCGTCATTTCCCTTTACCGCCTTGCTTTATGTATTTCCCCTCAGACCTTCCCTCTTCTATTTATTTGCTTTTTTTATTGCTTTCACTTTATTGATAGTCCGTTATCTCTTTCTCAGTCTCTTTCTACTTTACCGCTATCGCATCCAGTTCATCTTTCTTTCTCTCTCTCTTCTCTTCATCTCATCTATTCATTTTCGGTTTTTATCTCTTCTCCCTTTATGTGGTCCTACGTACCTTCTCAGTATTTCTACGATTACTCTAGACAGCCTCACGCCCCCACCCCTAACCCTTCCCTCCAGCAAGCTACCCTCAGATCACCTGCCACCCCCCACCCCGCCCCTATTCCCAAAGCCCACAGATAAATCACCCACTCCCCCCATCATCCCCCACCCGCCCCAAAAGCCACAGATAGATCACCTGCCTCGCCCGTGACAATACTTTTATTACACGAAAATTCCTGGCACAGAACCGCCACGGGGAAAGCTATTTGCAGGTACGGGTGAAAATCACGGCCGTTCGTGGACGCAAGGGAAAGCATCTTGGACGCTTTGTAAGATACGAGACGAAAAATCACAGCAGCCGGTTTGAGGGTTTACTCGGGAGCCGTCAGGTGTCACTTTATGTTTATTCATAATGTGTCGATGTTCATTTAGAGCGCGACTAAAAGGCAGTTAGTTGCAATACAAGTTTTCGCTGATTAGGGTAAACTTGGACAAACTCGGGAGATCGTATCTTCTTATTGCGAAGGCGTGCTGCAGTCTGAATATTTGCAAGATGGGGATGAGAAATTAATTTTCGTAAAAATCTTTTCCTGTTGGTTTTTACCTATTTCCATTTGTCATTCTCGTCTCTCATTTTGCTACGTCTAGTGTTTCGTGCTTATGGCCGACTGTTCATCAGGTTACAGACTTTTTTTTTTCTTGCTTCTCCCGTAATATAAATAAAAGATACTTTAAAAAAACTGAGTATGACTTGGCAAGACACAATATGAACGTAAAACCGAATATAAAAAAAAATTTAAGTGTTCATGGAAAGCTATGTAAAGAAAAGTGACAATACAATGGAAGTGTATAAATAGACTAAGAAATTTGATCAAAGTAGTCGAGGATAAATAATAAAAAAACTTAATAATTCATCCTATAAAAATTAAGAAAATAAAACAGAGATAACGATGAAATATAAAAAAAGACAAACCAGTGCCAATACTAAAACAATTGAAAGAGAAGCGTCAACGTATTCGGGTTTTATCTAAAGTGTATAAATAGATTAGGAAATTTGATCAAAGTAGTCGAGTATAAATAATAAAAAAAAAATGAATAGTTTATCCTGTAAAAATTAAGAAAATAAAACAGAGATAACGATGAAAAAAAAAAGACAAACCAGTGGTGCCAATACTAAAACGATTAAAAAGGAAGCGTCAGTGTGCTCGGGTGAGGAAGAGGAGCCAAAGGGGTTTTATCTGACGAAATCGGAACTTCGTAAACAACAAAACGCGATCAAGATCTCGACTTCAGATTTCGCGGCTTAGCCTCAACCCTGCTGACAAGATTTACTCGGCGCGATCTCTCAACTATAGCTGGGTGATAAATGCCTCCGTCTCACGAGGCCCAGGGAGAGAGATAGAGGAGGAGGAGAGAGAAGAGAGAGAGGAGAGGAGAGAGAGAGAGGGAGGGAGAGTTTCATGGGAATGCACCGTTGGCAGGGTATAACTCTCAATGAGACTGCTGAGGAACGAAGAAGAGAGAGAGAGAGAGAGAGAGAGAGGAGAGAGAGAGTTCAGAATGAACGTTGCAGGGTATACTCTAATTGACTGCTGAGGAACGAAAGTGTGTGAGAGAGAGAGAGAGAGAGAGAGAGAGAGAGGCTCGGTGATATTTACTTTTACCTCACGAGGCACCGAAAGAGAGAGAGATTGTTCAGAATGCACGTCTCAGTGTTCACCCTAATAGAACGAGAGAGAGAGAGAGAGAGAGAGAGAGAGAGAGAGAGAGACCCGGGTGTTCAAACGGAAAAACTCCTTAACCTCTCACCCACAGTTCAGCTGCACAGCAGCAGCAGCCAACATAGTATTTATAAAAGGTATCCATCCCCCTTCGTTACAGAAAGAGCACACGCGCCATTCGCTGTTACGAATAAACAAAGGGTTGTAATAACTCAAGATAGTAGATAAATAAAAGAATAAATAAATAAAGTGAAAATACGATACAATCTGACAGACTGACAGACAAGAAATCGACAGGAACACCGAAAGGGGCTTTCCTGGATTTAAAAAAAAAAAAAAAAAAAAAAGACAAGTGAATTCTATGAAATTAAATAAATTCCAGAAATAACAAGTGAATTCTATGGAATTAAATAAATTCCATAGGAGTGTAAAAAACGTCAAGAACTAGAACAGAAAAACTGGCTGGCAAAGAAAAGGGACTGATTTTTTCCGGTCTCAATTCACACGTACTAAATAAAAATGCGCTCGATAAAATTGGACCTCATTACCACAGTAACAATGGTTAAAGAATACAATTACATCCACGCTCTACTCCATATTTAAACGGGCGGCCAGTCCATAAGGTACCAATCCGTTTTTCTAGTCCATGAATACGGAGGTAAGGTCCATCACTTAAAGTCATTATATCCTACTCTGGCTGCTATGCACAGCAGTCGACTAACCGTCGGGTACGTAATTCGCTACCTGGGTAAGCAAAGACGCCGTAATTGTTCCTTGCATGAGATTGGAACTCATGTTCCTTTCTTAATCATCTAAGGGTCTTTATATTAATATATTATATATTATATATATATATATATAATGTGTATATATATATATATATATATATATATATATATATATATATATATATATATATATATATACTGTGAGAGAGAAACATAATTATAAGGGCACAGTGGCCCTATCATCCAATCCCTCCCAGCCCCTAGCCTTCTCTCTCTCTCTCTCTCTCTCTCTCTCTCTCTCAGATGCTAATAAAGGCGGGCTTGCTGTAACTCCGACCAACGCACCCTCTCTCCTAATCTTCGTTGGGGAAAAATGCCGGCTGCATTACCTTCTTCCTTTTTGCAGAGTTACGGAAATTTCCCGTCTTAACTTTCATGCTAAGGTAAAACTCAGCTCTTTTAATAATGGTGTGGCCAGCCTATTTCCATTGGCTAAAAAGAGCCGCATTTACATAGCTGCGCATATTATCATTATGTAGCAAAAACTTCGCGATAAAATGAATGATTTCCACAGCTGTGTGACAGTATAACTTCTTATTTGAACAGTCGTATTAGATGACACGATCCCAACTACTGTTTTTATTATTCCACTAATAATAATAATAATAATAATAATAATAATAATAATAATAATAATAATAATAATAATAATAATAATAATAAAACTTATTTCCGAGAACTAAGTTGGAACGAGTTCATATTCGGCAACAAAATATAAATCCAACGTTTGTAACAAGTTTTAGCATTTAATTACAGATCAGTAACTTTACCTAAATTATACGTACACAGCAGCGGCGTTCTAAGGATGCAATATACTAGTCTAAACACTAAATCTCTCTCTCTCTCTCTCTCTCTCTCTCTCTCGGCCCGGCCAACGCGGAATCAGAGGAATTTATTTGTGGTGATAGAAATTCATTTCTCGATATAATGTGGTTCGGATCCCACAATAAGCTGTAGGTCCCGTTACTAGGTGACCATTTGGTTCCTAGCCACGTGAAAATATCTAATCCTTCGGGCCAGCCCAAGGGCAGTTGTTAATAAGCTCAGTGGTCTGGTTGAACTAAGATATACTTAATTTCTCTCTCTCAGCACCACTATGTAAGGACACAACCTACTCTAAAAATGGAAAGACTGCTCTTTTCCAACAGAGGTTTTCGGGACTGTTCGATGAGAACCGCTTCGAAAAGGGACCCTCGTTGCATCTTGTACCAGAGAGGGAAACATAACAAGAGGATTAGTGACAACAAGGTCATCCCCATGAAGGATAAACATAACTGAGGCCGACGTATGGGAGCATCAGAAGGACTGAACTCAGCTACGGGGAATTCATAAGACTGAACTCGACTATGGAGGACGAATGGCAAAGAGATCAGCTTAACAAAGGATTAATGCAACTGGAATCAGCTTGAGGGAGGATTACTGCTTCTGAGGTAAGCTACATTTGAGGTGAGCTGAAGGGAAGATTAATATGTATGGGTTCAGCCTTAAGGGATTAATGCTATTGATTCCAATATAAGGGAGGATTGTGGAACCAAAATGGTCAGTTTAAGAGAAAGAGGGAGAGAGTAATTATTTAAGTGACTTATAATAACAAATACTACGGAATTGTCATCACACATTAATCTCATATTCAATCAGGAGAAATCGCCATGCAATATATATATATATATATATACTATATATATATATATATATATATATATATATATATATATATATATATATATATAAATACCACACACACACACACACACACATACACACACACTGCATGGCTATACATGGGAATTTAAGATTGCTCATACTGAGACCGGATTTCTAACAATAAAAGAACAAGCGGGGTGGGGGGGGGGGGGGGAAATATTCCCCAGCCCTAGCAGAAAGATGAAAGCAATGCAAACACTGCAAACGCACAGCAACATACAAAAGGCAAAACACAATACACGGGTGAATGGAATCCTGCGTCTCATGTGTAAGTAAAAACAAAACAAGTCGAACAAAAACGTTTGTCCCAAAAACGTTTGTCTGCAAAAGTTGCAAACTTTTTCAACATATCCACTTTCTCCTCCTCTTCCTATTCTTCTTCTTCTTTTAGGCCAAAGAACCTGTCAACCGTGACTGCGTACGAGGGCCAGCCTCATAAATTCTGAGAGATGTGGAATATAGTTCACATGTCAAAGGCCAAGCACTGGGACCTATGAGGTCATTGGACGCTGGAAAGGAAACTGAGAGTAGATAGGTTTGAAAGGCGTAACAGGAGGAAAAAAACCTCTCTTTTGCACTATTGAAATTTCACCGAGAGAGTGAAACGGGGAAAGAAAGAGTTTCAGGACATATCGTGAGCCGTCGAGGAAAGGAGGAGGAGGAGGAGGAGGAGGAGGAGGAGGAGAGGAGGAGGAGGAGGAGGAACCGCACGTGCGGAAATGAAAGAGACCCTTCTTGACCCCTGAAGGTTTCGCATACCTCGAGTTATATCGCCCGTGGTTTGGAGAAGGTAGTAAGTACCCAAGCCAAAGTTGACGCTAACACCTCAATTCACCCGATAATTAGAGGTGAATATTGGCATGCCGGCCACCTGTCTCCTGGCGCCCTCGGAAACCGCGTCTTGTGTTGCACTTCGCTGGGGAATTATGAACGTCGAGGAATGCGGGGGCGGGGGCGATTGACATCATCTGGCACAGATCTCTCTTTCTCTCGAGATGGCTCAGAGAGAGAGAGAGAGAGAGAGAGAGAGAGAGAGAGAGAGAGAAATATGGATATTGTATGTATACATATACGTATATATATATATATATATATATATATATATATATAATATATTATTATACATACATACATACATAAATGATTTTATAAATATATATATATTTATTTATTTACAGCTTTATATATACATATATACATATATATATAAATATATATATATATATATATATATATATATATATATATATATATATATATCTATACTATATATATATATATAGCATGTATAATATACATATACATGTACGTATATTTTACATATCTATAAAAATAAAACTATAAATAAACATATGTATATATATATATATATATATAGTAATTAGTATATATATACACTCATACAATTTGTATCTTCTGAGAAAGAGAGAGATAGAGGAGAGAGAAGGAGAGAGAGAGAGAGAGGAGAGAGAGAGAGAGTGTGTATAAGGGAAAGCGCCTGTAGAGGGAGGGGAAAAAGAGCGAGAGGGAGTGAGTGTATCTAAAACGGAGGCCCTTGTCATCTGGCAGAAATTCACAGTGGGGTCTCCTTCCCTTCAAACTTCCTCTCTCTCTCTCTCTCTTCTCCTCTCTCTCTCTCTCTCTCTCTCTCTCTCTCAAGACACTTGCTCCTGCCACATCCGGTTATGAAAATGGCTGTCACCTCTTACATCGTATTCATCCCTTTCGAGGAGGTGGTCAGCTGGCACTAGCACCAGAAAAGTACAAAATGAGAAAACACACAGCAAAAAGAATATACAGCCGATTAAAATATACCAAAAGCAAGATCATGCATATGGGAAGAACGTACAACCTTGCAGAAAATCAAAACATATAAGAACACATATTCGGGAAAAATATACATTCAATTGAATTATACGAAAGAACATAAACGTAGGAGAAATTAAATACATATAAAAACACATATTCGGGAAAAATATTGATTCAACTGAATTATATTATACCAAAGAACATAAACCTTGCAGAAAATTAAAACATATCAAGAACCAAACAACCTTCGGAAAAATGAAACAAAATTCAAAATTACAATTCAAAATTGAAATTAGGTGGTAGAGGAAACGACATAAACCTTAGAGAAAATAAAAACATATAAGAACACATTCAGGAAAAATATGCCTTCAATTAAAATATACGGGAAGCAAGATCATACTTACAGGAAGAACATAAACCTTGGAGAAAATAAAAACATATAAGAACACATATTCGGGAAAATATGCATTCAATTGAAATATACGCAAAGCATAATCATACATATGGGAAGAACATACAACCTTGGAGGAAAAAAAAACATATAAGAACACATTATCGGGCAAATATACGCAAAGCAACTCATACACATGGGAAGTACATACAACCTTGGAGAAAATATAGACATGTAAGTAAGAAATACGGGGAACACATAACCGAAACTACAGAACAACAAAGAACAATATAGAGGTCAAAGAAACAATACATAAAGATACGAGACAATCCCACACATCACATTGGGCACATGTGCTCTTGCATACATGCAAAATACTATTTGACTGCAAAGGACAACGGGTCCGGCCATCGAATACACATATTTGGCCCAGCCCAGGATATTAAGAAGTAAAAAAGGCGTTGGATTAGTCATAGAGAAGAAAAATTGTATGAAGAAAGCGCGTGTGTGTACTACACACACACACACACACTACATATATATATATATATATATATATATATATATATATATATATATATATATATATATATAGATAGATATATGTATAAGGAGTGGAGCACGTAACATCTTTATTCGCGAAGTATAATATCATAAGAGAAATAATCTAAAGATGAATATAAAACAATTTTCTCTCTCTCTCTCTCTCTCTCTCTCTCTCTCTCTCTCTCTCTCTCTCTCTCTCTCTCTCTCATACTTACAAATAAACACACACACATATATAAACATATATGTATACATATATACAAACACATATATAGTATACTTCTTAAATATTGCAAAAAAGGGTAAGGTATATATACTCTTCCTTTCTCTCTGTCGCTGACATGAGAGAGAGAGAGAGAGAGAGAGAGAGAGAGAGAGAGAGAGAGAGAGAGAGAGAGAGAGAGCAATCTAATTCTCCTCCTCGTCCTGCTCCTGCTGTCATTAAAACTTTGCATGGCGTCTTATGCAAATAAACAAAAACTTGCACCTGCATTTGCAGCCTAAGTAAAGCTTCTATGCAGATGGCATTAATAACGCCATTTGCTCTGGGTGAGGTTATGAACCTCCATTTTCATCTCCCCTTCTACCTTGGGCTGGGAATCGCGTGGAAGAATAATAATAATAATAATAATAATAATAATAATAATAATAATAATAATAATAATAAATAATAATAAATAATAATAACTAATAATAATAATAATAATAATAGTATTCAACACCGACGAATTATATTAGTAAACAAGTAAAAAATGCGCCGAAGATTCTTCGGCTCGATCGAGTTTTCTGTACAGCGTATAATGCTGCATGAAAATCTCACCCAAGGTTCAGTGGTGGCATAGGTGCCAGACGCACGACCATGGCTAACCTTAATCTTAAATACAATGAAAAGTACTGAGGTTAAGGTCCTGCAATTTGGTACGTTTGATGAATGGAGGGTGGATGATCACCATACCAATTTGGAGCCCTCTAGCCTCAGTAGTTTTTAAGATCTGGGGGCGGACAGACAAATAGCCATCTCTATAGTTTTCTTTTACAGAACACTAAAATAGTAAAATGAAAATAGTCACGATCTTAAAATTAGGGCAACAGTTGTTGATTGCGATAACCATAAGAGTAACAACCAGCAACAAATATATTCACACTGGAAGGAAAGTGTTTCAGAATAAGTACAGAGGAGAGCGACTGGTTTGGTGTCGAAGTGTCAAAGGAAGGGTGGTGTTGCCTCTCTATGGCTGTCTATTTTCAATGTGGACAGAGCGAAGAGGAAAGTCGTGACGTAAGAAAACAAGTCGTCAAAGGAATGTGAAAAGTTGGATGTTTGCAGTTAATAGAGTGCTAATTGGGGATAGTGAAGGCAAACTGTAGAAACTAGAGTTAAGTGTACCTGAAATTACGGGGATATGTAATACAGACAAAGAAAAACGAATGCTAATATGGGCGAAGCAAAGATGGAAGCTGCAGTTTCACACAAGTACTTTGGAGTCCAGCGAAAAAAAAAATCAGATTAGGAGGATAAGCAAGACACAAAATAGGTGAAGAAAGGAAGCTCGATCGTACTGTACAAATTATTAAGAAGAGATTTCTAATGATTAAGCAAGACAAGGTGGCGTGCATGATGAGACTGTTGAGCCAAGTCCTCCTTATGGAAGTGAAGTGTGGATGTCGAATAAGAATGAGGGGAAAAAGTTGATGGTTATGAGATGAACTGTGTTCTTAGAATAATGTAATGTACCAAAACTGCAAAGGAGAGACGAGCAGAAATACACATAAGTCATGAACCAATAAGCGAAGGTGAAAAGAGAGTAGGAGTATTTTGAGGTTTAGTCTTAAGCAAAGAATGGTTGGATGGGATGTGTTAGGAGGAGGAGGAGGAGGAGGAGGAGGAGGGACTAAGAGAAGAAGAAGAAGAAGAAGAAGAGGAGGAGGAGGAGGAGGAGGAGGAGGAAGAAGAAATATGAAAATACTGGATAGAATTCTCTGTCAGTGAAAGTGAGTGAAGCGGCCAATGTTGTACTTTTCAGCTTAAGGATTCCAACAACGATTCAACAACAATTAAAGTATGAACGTCGAAATAATATCTGCGTAGTATTATCTCCGTAGCCAATGTCCGTTTAAAGTAATTGCTTAATGCTTCAAAACAATTATTATAATAATTTATAAATATCTAGTGAATTCTGTGATTTCAGTTTTCCCGGCCACTTCTAAAAGCAGTCTTTTCCTGCGATCCCAGAAGAGGACAACAAGATTTCCCTTTCGCGGTCTCCTCCTTATTCACTTGCTGCTACCCCCAAACCCCCATATCCTAGCAACATCAGCAACAGCACCTCACCCCACCCCCATCCCCTCTCCCCACTTTTAACCCCAGCCGCCAACCGTCTCTCTCGTTGCACTCCGGCAGTTCTATACCATCTCACTCCTTTTAATTCAATTATTCGGAACCGGTATCTTCACTTAGGCGTGCGCGTTGAGGGCGCGCGCACGAACGCACGCCTACGCCTCATTTCACCGCAACATGGCTGCTAATCGAACCTAATGTGGAGAAAGAAGCGATGGAAGAGGATGGGGCAGGTCAAGAGGATTGGCAGAGAGAGGAGGATGCATAATGCCATAATGCGATTCTCGGGCACCAAAGCCTAACCTTCAACCTCACTTTTCAAGTCATAATATTTCTATTAATATTATTTTCACTGCTAATTTCGCTATTTTTCGATATTGTTTTTGTTTGTTTGTTTGTATGGTGTTTTTACGTTGCATGGAACCAGTGGTTATTCAGCATCGGGACCAACGGTTTTACGTGACTTCTGAACCACGTCGAGAGAGTGAACTTTTATCACCAGAAAGACACACCTCTGACCCCTCAGTGGAATGCCCGAGAATCAAACTCGCGGCCACCGAGGTGGCAGGCCAATACCATACCGATCACGCCATTGAAGCCCATATTTTTCGTTATTATTATTCTTACTATTATTATTATCTTAATATTCATCTACGTCTGCTATTAGTCTACTAGTAAACAAAATAAAAGGAATGAATACATTGAAAAGAGAGAGAGAGAGAGAGAGAAAGAATATAACAGGATGAGAAAATAGTTGAGTAAGCATAAAGTAAACAACAATGGAACCTGACTTGAAGCAGCACCGTAAGCATCTCTTACAGTTTCCTTAAATAAAGGGAGACTTGCTTTGTAAGCACACGGCTG
>NC_087218.1:11935000-11942500 GCF_015104395.2 Macrobrachium nipponense
ACTTCCAATGAAATTAGTTCCGCCGCTAAGGTACTCTCTCTTAATGGCATGGCAAACTATAACCATGCTTATGTGTTTGCAACCTGATTAAGGCTAATAAAGTTTCGCCGTTCTTCACACGCAAATGCCAATGAAGTAAAATGGATATTACCCCTCTCTCCCTCTCTCTCTCTCTCTCTCTCTCTCTCTCTCTCTCCCTCTCTCTAACACGAAGAAAACAGACAGCACACAAATATATATATATATATATATTTATATATAATATATATATATATATATATATATATATATATATATATACATATATATATCAGCAAAAGCCTTGTGTTCCACGCAAGGAATAACTAAAGCGAAAATGTCCCATGACCTATCAATAAGAGAGAATGCAACGATTTCCAGAGAGAGAGAGAGAGAGAGAGAGAGAGAGAGAGAGAGAGAGAGAGAGAGAGAGAGAGAGAGAAGAATTAGGGACAATGACTCTTAAGCTCACACTTTTTGTAGAGTACTGGAATAAACGAAAAGAAAATAATGGTTTGTGCATAAAATTTGAGCGACTCCCGGGGGTGTGCAAATTAAACAAAAGCCACGGGATAGAACGACTAAATATTACTCGAATGGATTGGAATCAATTACGTTGGATACACTATTATTATTATTAAATTATTATACCTTTCCGAACCAATGGGAGGGGTCCCACCCCACCCCAGCTTCTATAACCAATGAAAAATCACCAAATATACATTATTATTATTATTATTATTATTATTATTATTATTATTATTATTATTATTATACCTCTCCAAGCCAATAGTCCTACCCTACCCTCCCGCCAACTATAACCAGTGAAAAACCACAAAAAAGTATTATTATTATTATTATTATTAGGTAATTTTATACAATAGCTCCGCCAGCAAGTTATCAAATTTAAGTACTTTCACTAAAAAGAGGGAAGTCCAAGGTTTCGTTTGATATATAAATCTAAGCGGCGCTAGGTCTAGAAGTGGTTTAAAAATCAAAATTAAATTTGACCCACCTGAAAAAAACTAAGTCCCTCGACTTCATAACTCTCTCAAATTCCTCTTCAGACTGAGCTCTCGTTTGTTCATTTGTACGTTAAAAACATAGATTATGTCATTATTACATCATCGACTGTATTCTACGTAGCAAGAAGTCACCCAAACGTCATAGTTTTGAACCAATAATGATTATCCACATTTTACTTGGGACTAGCATTTTAACAAAACTAGAATCGCGTTACTTGAATACCCAATCAGGTGAGTTTTACCAGGAAATTAACACTTTTCGACACTTTTCACACAATTTCCACCGCTCATTTTTCAGTCTTTTGAGAGCCAGGGAGGCGTGCGAACCTTCAAATTTTTCTGGTGCGGTTTCTCATTTACCATCTACTTTGACGTCAATTTATGTGGATTTTCTCCCAAGTTCTTGTCTCAATTGCTGTTCCTGTAAAAAGTAGGGACAAAGTGACACTTTTAACAGTGATAAGGGATTATATAGAGCCCGGCACTACCATCATTTCCGAAAATTCTACAAGTGCCATTATTCGTATGTTAAAACGGATTCTTTAATTCATTCCCCCACCCAAAAACCCCGGTTTCCCACCCACTGGGGGTCCCCAAGATTGGAAAAGTTAAGAAATTATTATTATTATTATTATTATTATTATTATTATTATTATTATTATTATTATTAATATAATTCCAAAAGTTCTGTGATTTAAAACGATGCTGATCTAATATTTTCTTTTATTGTTCAATTAAGCTGGAAACCCAACTGGACCACAACTGGAGAATGAAATTTCCAGTTCCCAACAATGCCACCGTAGCAAGTGAAAAACCACAGCAAAAACCCATGAATGGGCTGATTTTTCATTTTTGCCAATATAACTCGAGTTGAAGTTTATTGCTGGGCTTGGGTCAGCGGATTTGCATTTGTCTAAAAGTTTAATTGTCACGAATATTTCGAGCGAAAATACTTACAGTGCAGTAAACTGCAGAATAAAAGTTGTGTGTGAAGTCGCCTTTATGCTCACGAATGTTCGAAGGCGTTGCATAGTTCTTGATGATAATACTATAGCTGGTTCACTTAAGGTAGATTCTTGGATGAACCTTATGCTTACGAGACGTCTCTATGGCGGCCGCTGATTGTCTGGTACCGGGAGGTAGGCAGCTCCCAGCCAATCAGCGGCCGCCAAACAAATATCTTGCAGGCAGAGGGCTCACCCTAGAATCTACCTTAAGTGAATCGGCTATACCTTTAGATTATTTACCCAAGGCTTTCCAAAACTGTTTCGGCAATTCTAAACTGATTCGTAGTAACTATTGGCGAAAGCAAACCCTTCGATTCAGCGAATTATTACGAATAACGGAGTTCTCAAATTTGCGTCACCAATCGTAAGTTGTTTTCTGATTAGGATTATTAGCCAATGAGAGAGCATCCCTTCCTGTCGTTCGAAGAGTATGAGTTATGAGGTCCGGAGCTGCACCAAGTGGTTCGTCCGAGCCATAAAGCACAACCATATGCACCCTAGCCCGTCTCTTCCGCCCATCTGGGACGCTAATATGAGGGAAGTTACCTTCGAATCTGGAATTTAGGGTCCATGAAAACACTTTTTATGGCCCGACTCATTGTGGTACGGGGCAGAGGGGGGAACGGGGAGGGGGAAAAGGTGAGGGGAAAATACGCTTCGAATGTTCCCGTCCCTAATTCTGTTCCCCTCAGTTTACCCCTCGACAGTACCCCTTGCATTCCAGGTCCAAGCTTCCGTCATAGGCGTCGCTTGCATCAAAATAGAATTCACGGTATCCACCCTATAATAAAAGTTGTATTTGTGATACTAAGCTCAGAGTGAAATTGTTATTAGCATTAGAATCCTGATATAAAATTTGTCAAATTGTTATTAGCACTAAAATCCTGATATAAATTTTCTTTCAGTTATTCAATTCATAATCAGTCCAGATTCTTTGATATTCGACTAATGAAGTTTTTATTTTTAAAGCCTATGATGAAAAAGTTTGTTTATGTTCAGACTGTGTAATGAAATTAGTTTTTATGATATCCCTTTTGTAATAAAAATAAGGATTTTTTTATTACTAGCTTGAATATAAATAGCTTTTAAGTTGCCGTCGACTTAGTTTCATGAATTTCGGTTTGTAATAAAGTTTTATGACATTTAGCAGTCAGCTGCTTATAAAGATAGTATTATGATATCCAACTTACGGTGGTGGTAGTTTTTCACACACACACACACACACACACACACACACACACACACACACACACACACATATATATAATATATATATATATTATATATATATATATATATATATATATATATATTAAATTCACCATATATAAAAACATATTTGAAGACACTCAATCCTATGGCACCTAGTCTATGATAGACATAGATTTAACATTATTCCGTTAGGATGGAATATGAGGTCATTCAGCGCTGGAAAGGAAATTGAGAGTAGGAGGTTTGAAAGGTGCAACAGGAAGAAAATCTCGCTTGTGTACTATGAAATAATTGTTAGGAGAGGGTGGACAGCATTGTGGAAGAAAGATAATATGAATGGAGGTACAAGAAAAGGAATGAAAGGGGTTGCAGCTAGGGGCCGAAGGGACGCTGCAAAGAACCTTTAGTGATGCCTACAGTGCACCGAGTGAGGTACACTGACGGCACTGAAGTTTCCCTATGCTATATTTCTCACAAGGCGGGGGGTTCATTCAGCGCCCAACCCTTCCCATTTATCCGGGCCTGGCTCCGCCATCAGTGCAAAATCCTCATGATAGAGTCGTCGCTTTATATTTTTCACGTAGTAAAATCAGTTTTTTTTTTTTTATGATATTCACTACAGAAGTGCCATTTAATAGGAAAAAATAACAGACTAGATGAATAGCTGCTGACGCGGCATTATCATAGACGCCTGCAGGAGCGATTGCAGCTTTGCATAAATAATCACTGGTCGACAAACAATCCCCCAATTCAAGCCACTACCCGCCCCTCCCCCGCACCCACCACCACCACCACTCCCCCCTCCCAACTTCCAATCCGTCCCTCACTCGCTCCCCCCGTCCATAAATGATCATTGGCTCGCGAATAATTCTGCTCTAATCAAAGAGCGTTCTATAATCTCTTCTTTGTTTTCAATAGGAATAATCATTTAGGTAAACGGATTTAACAATAAATAATAATTAATACCTTTCGCACATGTTCTGTGTTTATACGCAGACTGTTATTTGCGCTGCTCCTTTCACGCAAATATGATTAGAAATTTTAGAGGCTATTCTTTTTCGAATGCTATTCACTGACTAGACCTAAATGGTTATGTTTTAGGTCTGTCTGTCTGTCTGTCTGTCTGTCTGTCTGTCTGTCTGTCTGTCTGTCTGTCTGTCTGTCTGTCTGTCTGTCTGTCTGTCTGTAAGAAAACTATGTAAAAAAATAATGAAGGGATCTTCACGAAACACCGTATACATTCATACAACATCAATATAGAATTTAGGTTAAAGGCCAAGAGCTGGAACCGATGAGGTCATTAAGCGCTAGAAAGGAAATTAAGAGCAGATAGTTTTGAAAAGATGTAACGGGAAGAAAAACCCAATGCAGTTGCGATATGAAAAAACTGTTAGGAGAACGTGGATAGCAAGATGGAAGAAAGGGAATATGAACGGTAGTGCGGTAAAAGTAGCTAGGGCTACGTTGACTGTCACTCAGCGATCAACTCTGCAAATTCTTAAAGATTCATCGCGAACATTATCTACACAGAAAGCGTCATCGAATGGATATCTCCAAATTTCATTCAAATTAGCGCCCCCCCCCCCCCCCCCCGCACTTCTCCAACACACATCGTTAAAACCGGAGATTTGTAATTCCTGAATGTCCTCTCTATAGTAGCTTACTAATATATTAGCTTTTCGAGCATTGCCTATCTTTATATATATATATAATATATATATATATAATTATATCAATTATTTATATTAGATATATATATATTATAATATATAGCTATATCACCCTTTATTTTCCCCCTCTCTTACGTTAAGAAATGAATGTTGCGGTATTTTTATCATGAGGTTAATATCATTAACGTCAAATTAACGTGGTTAATCGATACCAGACTGGTCTCAGTACTAAGAATCCAAAATTCGGTCACTGTCGGGGTTCAAATTAAACAGTTGGTTGTCAGTCGACTGCAGAGGTCGCAACGGATCGATAAAAGCATAGGAACAGCAGCAACCTCATTCCAAACTACCTTCTGCAAAAGCGCAAAATTGAAATAATAAAAAAATATTAGAAGTAAAATCATGATCTCCGCGAGAGCAAAGATCGTCATGCCACATGGGGGTGGCTGGCCTTTCAATACACTCACGTAAGCGATGACTAACTGATTTAACTCCAAAATCTGATTGTTCCCTCAAAATTAAAAGTATATTAGATTCTCTGAAACTATTAAATTACAGATGTATTTAAAAAAAACTTATTACGTTATTGAACGAAATTGCCTCTACTTCATTCGATTTCGGGGCTCATCTAGCCACCCCACCCCACCACCCCTTTACACAAACTAAATAAATAAATAAATAAAAATAAAACTTAACTTTTAACTCATCAACTCACTGCCCTTTGCAGCCATCTGCTAGCGTTTGTTGCAAGTTTTGATAACGGGTGGTATTTCAAGGCAATGGGATTAAAGCTACGTTCAAAATCTCTCTTTACTCCGTTTCTGACAAGTACGAACACTATAGCCCTCGTGGCAGAGATCTGTTTGACAACAACAAAAATAAATAAATAAAAATGAAAGTGGTATAGTAGAGCAAGTCTGTAAACCAGCGGTCAGTTTCAACCTAATTTAATGTTAAAGGTTTATTTGTAAATTTCTTGTCCCCAGCGCCGCACAGCAGCCAACCCAGCTGTGTACTTCTAGCTTCAAAATGCCAAGTTTAAGGTCACGCCAGTGTGGGCGTAGGTCGGAGGGGTGCGTGGGCGTTGCACGCAGGATTTTCCAGTCATCGAATCGGGAGACATGACGTCATCTTAGTCTAGGCCACGACGTCATAGAATGGTGACGTATTGCTGACGTGGTGCTAGTGAAGCAAACGTGGTTAAACCTGTTTAAAAAAAAAAAAAGACGTTCTCCTGTTCTTATCTGAATTTTAAAAGAAAACAAAAAACATTTAAAACACACAAACAAACACACAATGAAGCATAGCAGCTTGCACTGTAATTCGTTGGCTTTTAACATTTGCACAAAACCTCCGTGATATTATCATGCAATAGAATAAAATATTAATACTCCAAAGGTCGGAAGGGTTACCGATTTCCAAAGTGAGCACACGTGCCTTACTCAACATTTACGAATCGATGACCACGAAAAAGAAATGAGGAAAAATGAATACATATAAAAAATCTACAGTGTCTGGGGAGCGTCTTGTAGTATATGTCTAGAAGCTCTATGGAGTAGACAAGCTCGAGGGCCATACGGTTAATGTCCCCTTTATACCAGGCACTTCGGAATTCTTATCTGAAGCATGTACTCCCTGCAATGACCCACCAGATGTTCGGGAACCAACGAGCTGCTCGGTCTCATCGTAAAATACAGGTTGATCATTTATTTCAGCATAATTTACAGTTTTAAACGTCCCACAAATCCAGCACACAGAACATTTGCATTTAAATATCACGAGTATATTTTCCCCTTCAGATCGAGATCTCTCCAAATGGCACTGTGCCTACACGATAATCTAGAGTCTAAACGTATGTGAAGTAGGTTACATCAGTGAATTAATATCATCTTATAAGGAATGAATACTGAATATAAATATTCAAGAATTAATTCTACAGTCACAAAATACATAAAACACGCAAGCACGTTCACACACATACCCATATATATATATATATATATATATATATATATATATATATATATATATATATATATATATATATATATATATATATATATATATATATATATAGATATATATATATATATATACTTATATGTATGTACGTATATGTATATCAAGCATTAAGCTACAAATGTCCTTTAATATCCGATTCGCTCTACCTCGGGATTAATACATTTTCATACATGTTAACCGAAGTAGAGCGAATTGGACATTAAAGGACATTTGTAGCTTAATGCATGTGATAAAATTCAGATGTGTATTATACGTATATGATGTGATAAAATTCAGATGTATACTATATACAAATATATAAGTCAACTTTAAACCAAAAATATTCAT
Organism: Macrobrachium nipponense; assembly: GCF_015104395.2. Lineage (NCBI taxonomy): Eukaryota > Metazoa > Arthropoda > Malacostraca > Decapoda > Palaemonidae > Macrobrachium > Macrobrachium nipponense. The sequence goes on from NC_087218.1 coordinate 11,942,282, forward strand.
CTGCCAAATGCTAAATTGCAAGTGTATCGTTTCTTAAATTTCGGAGGTATGGTAATAAGCTGAAAGCAAGACTGCAAAGCGAAACCTCTTGCAAGTCATGTTCCCGTGAAATTTATGCTCACAGTTTTCACGCTCCGCGGGAGGAGGAGAAAGTGGGGGGTCTTATAGCTCCTACCAGAAACTCAGGGAGATTTTCTAAAAATTTCTCTTTTTGTTTCT
>NC_087218.1:11945000-11960000 GCF_015104395.2 Macrobrachium nipponense
ATATATATATATATATATATAATATATATATATATATATATATATATATATATATATACACACACACATATATATATATATATTATATATATATATATATATATATATATATATATATATGATATATAATATATAATATACATATATATATATATATCTATATATATAGATATAGATATGTATATATATATATATATATATATATATATATATATATATATATATATAAAAATAATGTTTGATTTTAAATCAGGAAGAAATAATAAAAATCGGAATGATTATATGAAACAAAGTTACAGCCACGAAGGAATATTTGAAACATTTGGTAATCAGACAAAAGTACTTTTTAGCATCGCCAGTGTTTCAATAATCCTTTGTGGCTGTAATTTTGTTCAAATATATATATATATATATAGTATATATATATATATATATATATATATATATATATACACCACATACATACGTACATGCATACATCCACATATATGTATATATATATATATATATATATATATATATATATATATATATATATATATATATATATATATATAATATATATTTATGTATGATCTGAAATGACAAAGATGATAACGACGGAAATGTCTGTACACCTCCTGATATACATTTGGACTTTCCAGCGGCAAATATGGGACTAGAATGAAAAATGGAGAAAAATTGGAATACGAGATTATATATGCAAATTATCATTATGAAAATCGATTCACCCGTAAAAACGATATTTTGCATTTGGACCCCCCATTCATTCGATGACATTGGTGGAAATGGCGAATATTCTATATACACACGGTGTCCATAAAGTCCCAATACAATTACAAGTATTTATTGCTTGTAATGGTACTGGGACTTTATGGACACCCTGTATAATATATTTTCAATCTGTGATTAGCTTTAAATAATAATGCAATCATAATTGCAATTAACTTCTCGCCAAGGATTCGTAGTCAAATAATAATAATAATAATAATAATAATAATAATAATAATAATAATAATAATAATAATAATAATAATAATAACAAGTGTATTGAAAAAACAACTGTACAGGCGTACTCGACTCAGATGACAATTCAGTAAAAAATAGAAATACCCATACACACACATTTACTTATGTAAGGCTAATATGTGTGTGTATATATATACATATATATACGTATATATATACATAAATATGTATATATATATATAAATATATATAAATATATATATATATATATATATATATATATATATATATATATATATATATATATATATATATATATATATATACTATATATATATCCCTATCAGCGCACTGAACACACACAGATGAACACTGAAAAATAGAACCAATGGTATAAAATTAGGATACAAAAAACAGATAAACACTGAGAGAGAGAGAGAGAGAGAGAGAGAGAGAGAGAGAGAGAGAGAGAGAGAGAGGGAGAGAGAGAGGAGGAGAGAGGTATCACTGAAATGAACATGAAATAAAGCGAAATGCGGCTAAGACGGACTGAGTGATGCAGTATTACTGCAAAGGACGGGATATAGAGATAATGAGAGACTGTGGATGGGAAGTAAATTACACACTGCATGTGACACGAAAAGAAAGGGGCTGACAGAGAGCGAGAGAGAGAGAGAGAGCTAAAGCTACTTTTTGGGCTCATGGTTCCTCCCTTGCTTACAACAGCCGGCTCTGTCGATCACTACAAAGGAAGAGGCGCTCCTTTTGGATGATCCGTTTGACAGGAAACAGGGCAAAGAGAAACTCATTATTCCTGGCTCCTGCCTCCTCCGTGAAGCTAAACTAGCTGGTGAAATTAGGATAATTTTACGCAGCCTTAATAATTATAGAGCTGTAAACTTGAATGATAATTTCCCTTGAGTGTGTGTGTGTGTGTGTGTGTGAGTGTGTGTGGTCGCCCACGGTGATCATCTCGTCTGAATGCCCATACCCACGGTAATCATCTCGTCTGCATGCCCATGCCCAAGGTGATCATCTAGTCTGAATGCCCATGCCCACGGTGATCATCTCATCTGAATACCTATGCCCACGGTGATCATCTCGTCTAAATGCCCATGCCCAAGGTGATCATCTAGTCTGAATGCATTTGCATAGTTTATTCTTTATCTCTCAGTCTTTTCTTTCTGTAATGGGCTAATTTTTTTTTATTTGGGTCCTTATGCTTTTATAGCAGTTCTCTTTTTCAACTAGGGCGGCAGCTTGGCACCCAATAATAATAATAATAATAATAATAATAATAATAATAACAATAATAATAATAATAATAATAATAATAATAATAATAATAATAATAATAATGTGAAGCAATATTAAGTAGGTATATGAACGGACAGATAAACGAACACACAACTCAAGACACCAACATATGAGGCATGAATTGACAAACGTTTTAAAGTGCACTGAATGTGGGTAAAAGAGAGAGAGAGAGAGAGAGAGAGAGAGAGAGAGAGAGAGTTACCACAGCACTCCAAGGGACGCGAAATAAACCATGGCAGAATAACCTCTGTACATGAATAAAAATAGAAAAAAAAATATATATATAGTGATTTTACATCCAATAGAGCCGCTAAATGCTAAAGAATTTGATATTCGGATGGATCCATTTGCTATATTAAATTTTTATTCCCTGTTCTCCTTTTTTTTCATTTTCCATTTTTTTTTTTTTTTTTTTTTTTTAACGTGATGGTCAAGTTGACTCCCGCTTGGTATTCACGGGGTCCCCGCGTGGATTTGCGCGCCAAGGACGGAAATCCCACGCGAACGAGAGCTGACATCGACCTTCTCGAATATCCGGAAAAACACAGACTGAAGGGACGGGTGACACGCTGGTCCAGAATGAAGTTTTGATAGGTCGGCCTCGCGAGCTTTTAAAATATCTCCATTCCCTCTTCTGGTAACCAGATCAAATTGTTTGTTACGCTGCTGGCGATGTTCCAAGTAAAGAAAGAAAGAAAAAAAAAAGTAAAATATTCGACAGAAAGGGCAGAGGAGAGGGCAGGAAAAAATAATTCCGTCATTTAACTTTGTGAATGTGTTGTATAGAATTACAATAATAAGATAAATATATATATCGATATAAGAATTATTATTATATATATACATATATATATCTATAATATATATTATATATATAAGATTATAATATTAAATATATACACACTTATACACACACACCCACATATAATATATATATGATATATATATATATATATATATATATATATATATATATATATATATATATATAGAGTTCTATACACACATTCACAAAGTTAAATGACGGAATTATTTTTCCCTGCCCTCTCCTCTGCCCTTTCTGTCGAACATTTTACTTTTTTTTTAAACTTTTTTCATTACCTATACGTATTAACGTATAGGTAATGAATGTACATATACGATATATAAAATATTGATGAACACAATGCAAAATTTTTTTTTTTATTGCGAGAAAGAGATGATGAGTTAATGGGACCTTCTATAATCACCATAAAAGCACTTGTACGCAATAAGGTGATTACGAGCAAAACGCAAGTAACGGCAGGAGTTTAATACAATTCATTAAGGACTACTTTTGACTGAACGACTTTGCACTAAATTCAAATTAAAGCCAGAATATCCAGATTAAATTTACCAGACCAAATGGAAATCAGAACATTAAATTAGGATTAAATTTACCAGACCAAATGAAAACCAAATTTGAATTCAATTCAAACAGAAGTCTAATGGCATTCAAATAGACAGAATTCAAGCCCTTTCGATTTTTTTTAAAGCCATACGTCTAAGTTTTCCCAAAATACATTAATACAGAGCAAAGAGGTCGAATACATTTCCACTAGACAAATAAAATAGGGTTCAAAGTTGAAACAAAGTTGATTCGACAGATAAAGAAGAAAAAGATAGCGTGTTTCTGTTTATACTAAACGGAAAACTGAAAAAATTATGAATGTTTAGACATTTCAGTAATAATAATAATAATAATAATAATAATAATAATAATAATAATAATAATAATAATAATAATAATAATAGTAAATAAAGATCAGAACGAAAGCAAAAGTAAGTCATATTTTCATTAATAATAATAATAATAATAATAATAATAATAATAATAATAATAATAATAATAATAATACAGATCAGAGCGAAAGCAAAAATAAGTCATATTTTCACATTTAAATTATTTTTCTTGTTTTTATAAAAACGCCAAGGGAGAGGGGAGGAAATAATAAGAGGAAGAAACACGGCAGGAAGGAGGGAGACAGGAGGGAAGAGGAAGAAAGATGGGGAGAGGAAAAACAGAAGTCAAAATTATTTGACATCCTTTTTAATTCTGTATTAGGCGTCTGCCTGGGTAAAGGGGAGGAAGAAGGTGGGGGGGAGGGGGGGGGGAAGACTTGCTAGAGGAGCTGGAACTACGGGCGAGCATAAATTTCCAGGTTAGCGGCTTCTTCCTGGACTGACGTGGACAGCAATGAACACCCACAACACCACCCCCCCCGACTTATGTTACAGTTTAAACTGATCACTAAATCGCACTGGTGGACTCTTAATTAGAGAATGGCCGGAAACAGTTTTCTCAAATGGACGGTTGCAACTGAAGAAAAGCAAATGATGTTATTCAGCTTGGTGGGAAGAGATGAAAGGCAGTGGACGAAAAGTTAATAAGAATATCATGTATTTTTAGTTTTGCCTACAGTCAGCCGCCCAATGATCAATGTTAAGTAACCTATGTCACGTCCTCTACCTTCAACGGACAGGTAAAGAGCCACTGTTATGCTTTACTTACTTTTTATAAGAAACTATTTTACTATATATATATATATATATATATATATATATATATATATATATATATATATATATATATATATATATATATATATATATATATAATATACAAATTGTATATCTACTTTGAACGACTTAGAGAAAATGCATTTCATATACCTTGTTTTTACTTGCTGCAGTTTATCAAACCTTTTTATTATTAAAATGACTGAATCTATAATCATTATCACTTTCAATATATGCGCGCTTATGAAAGTAACAAACAAGTATTTTTTTATATCTACTTATGCTTTTGAAGCTGAGAACCGATTTTTGAAAGGAAGAAAAGTGAAGAAATCCATCACAGGCAAAAACGAAAATAATATACAAACGCAAAAATACCAATAGTTATAATACGATGATAAAAGAGAACTGGAATAAGTCAAGGCAACTGAGAATTAAGAGCAATGGCTCCTAGAAATATCATTACGGACATTGCACATCTCAAAAAAAAAAAAAAAAAAAAAAAAAATTCCTTTGACAAAGGTTAAGTGCTATTTCTCCTCCTATGTCCCTTTTATTTTCATGCGTTACACTCGGATTTTAGTTGTATTCGAACATTAAGAAAGCATTTGACAACTTAGCAATTCTTGAACATATTCATAATATAGCCAAAGGTCATTGGACCTTGGCATAGAGATAACACGAGGCTTAACTAGTGTATGTATGTCATGTATATATTATTATTATTATTATTATTATTATATTATAGTAGTAGTAGTAGTAGTAGTAGTAGTAGTAGTATATTTAATAACAATTATCATAAACCTACAAAAAAATTGTAAAAATGCCCACATCCCTGAAACATCTATAATGCCTCAATGAGCCACCAAACAGTAGATGAGAGAGAGAGAGAGAGAGAGAGAGAGAGAGAGAGAGAGAGAGAGAGAGAGAGAGAGGTAATAAGCCAATAAGGTCTATTTCTGTTCTCGGTTTCGAGAGCGATCATTAAAACTACAGGGAAAAAGGAAAGTGAAAAAAAAAGTCCTCCAACTAACAGGTCCAAAATGCTTGTCGGGAATTCGGAGAGGACGGTTCCAGGGCCAATCATCGGAGGAAATTCCACAAACTTCCACAAAATCAGCTCTCTGGTATTCCGCTCCCATCCGATAACAAGTGAGGTTCAAATGAGCAGAACAATGAAGGGGCAGGCGAGTGCGAGGTCATGGGTCCATTAAGGGCATCAAGTGTTACGTTGTTTTAAATACGTACTAGTAACCCCCAAGGGATCTTTCCTAGATAGTGATCCCAAGGGATCTTTCCTAGATAGTGACCCCAAAGGATCTTTCCTAGATAGGGACCCCAAAGGATCTTTCCTAGATAGTGACCCCAAGGGTATCTTTTTCCTTTAGCATAGTGACCCAACAAGGGTCTTTCCTAGAATAGGGACCCCAAAGGATCTTTCCTAGATAGTGACCCCAAGGGATCTTTCCTAGATAGGGACCCCAAAGGATCTTTCCTAGATAGTGACCCCAAGGGATTTCCCCTTAGTCCCCGGACTTTCCTAGATAGGGACCCCAAGGGATCTTTCCTAGATATGGGACCCCCAGATAGGGACCCCAGGGAATAGGGCTTCCCAAGGGATCTTTCCTAGATAAGTGAAAAAAGTTACCCCAAGGGTTTTAACTCGAGATGTATCCAACTCTGAGGCGTGTTTAGTACAAGCCAGTTGGGGATGATCGTGAAAACATAAACAAAAGACTGTAAATATCATACAAATAATGACCTACCAGAAATATTTGTCCTAGATAACAACCCCCGATAACCCTTGGGGGGGGTGGGGGCGCCCGTCACGATCTAAGAAATATCCTTAAAAGGGAGGGAAGGGTTTTGACAAAATACATCGCTATTACACCATCAATGTCGTTTACTAAAATCACACAATAATAATAATAATAATAATAATAATAATAATAATAATAATAATAATAATAATAATAATAATAATAATAATAATAATAATAATGAAAGTGTAACAGAATTTTCCGGCTAAGGTCTCGTGAGCTTTTTCTGGAGCTACGAACCAAAAGCAAGAAATGGTACAAAGACAGAACAGAGAAAATGAGGGTGCGCAGAAAGCAGAACAATGAAAGGAATAGAGAATGAATACCGGAGAAGAGGCTAGCCAAAATAAAGGCTACAAAGAAGAGAGAAGAAAGGGGCGCGAAGATAATAGAATACAAAGAAGTAAGACAAAACAGAAAAAGTACGGCGAAAACACAAAAAGGAAAAAACAACCAGAAGAAAAGAAAAAAAAAAATGTTTCATGCATAGGGAAATGGAATTACTAACACTCGTGAAGAACGAAAAAAAGTGGTGTGTGTGTGTGTGTGTGTTTGCTACCTTTTCTGACGCACAGGTGGTATCAATGACATTCCTCGTTAAGGTAAAAACCTCTGAACAAACAGAGCACAGCCTTTCATATTTGTCCGACACGACGATGGCGACGCTGCTGACAGACCCACGCGAGGTAAAGGCGACGATGTTGATACAGAACACAGTCCCCAACGGAGATGAACATTTGGAGAAGTTCTCAAAACGATGCTGTTATCTGGGAATCTATATTTGATCACAATAAAAAACAAGTAAAAAATGTCCTCGACGTTTCTTCGGCGCAATCGAGTTTTGTACAACGCACGATGATGCATATAACCATCAACTATGACCGGCAGCGCTCCAGTTGCTCACCAGGTGCGGTAGAGTGAGGATGTGTCCATGGCACCGGGAAGAGCTGCCAGATGCACGATCCACGGCTAAATTTAACCTTATATACAATACAATCTACTGAGGCTAGTGGGTTGCAATTTGGTACGTTTGATGATTGGAGGGTGGACGATCAAAATACCAATTTGCAGCCCTCTAGCATCAGTAGTTTTTTTTTTATATCTGAGGGCGAACGGATGGACAGAAATAGGGATATTAGTCCTAGATAACGACTCCCGAACACCCTTGGGGTTACTATCTAGGAAAGATCCCACGAAAGTAAAAGATTTTCTGAATAATTTTGGAATCATGACAGATGCAATTTGGAAGAACCAACAATAAACAGCATCCCAACGTTGATTCGCCCTTCCCCCTCTCCCACAAAAAAAAAATAAAAAAATAAATAAATAAATAAATAAACCCACACACACATGGAAAATGATTAGGACTAAAGTTTTTGTCATATTTGCACTGGTAGAAAAAACACTAAATAAAGGGAGGGTGAAATGCAACGTAATAACTGAAAAATTAACAGAAATTAAACAAAACGAATGAAACGCGAGGCTGTTGATCTGATGAAAGCTCCCTTTTATGGTGCAAAGGATTTAATTAAAAGTTAATTCCTGCTACAAACATACACACTAGAGCTTTATAGTAGTTACCGTTCTACCATGACATCATTTATTGTCAAAATCAGGGGTGCCTGACGCAAAAAAATGTTGGATACTTCTGACAAAGGCAGATCTGCTGATACCAGGGACTTTTTAAAAAAAGGAAAACTAAGTCTTAATGATAATATCAGATGCTTCTGACAAATAATTCCAGTTTAGCTTCTGACAAAACAATTCCAGTTTATATTAGGAATCATTAACTGATATGTAAAAAAAAAAAAAAAAAAAAAAAAAAAAAAAACAAAAAAAAAAAAAAAAAAAAAAAAAAAAAAAAGGTTCTCCTCTGACAAGAGAATACCTGTTGATATTAGGAATCATTACACGTCAAAAAAAATAAATAAATAAACTGCTTCTTCTGACGAAGAGATTACTTGTTGGTATTAGGAATCATTCACTGACATGTCAAAAAAAGGTACTGACAAAGAGATTACTTGTTCATATTAGGAATCATTCACTGACATGCCAAAAAATAAATAAAAATGGTTCTGACAAAGAGATTACTTGTTGGTATTAGGAATCATGCACTGATATGCCAAAAAACGGGTTCTATGTCAACATAAGTATCTAACGAAAGTGTACATGATTTGACAATTCTGTTACGAGTGACTTGAATCGAGTTATCTGAGAGGTCGTTCAAAACATACATTCGTGTGTGCACAGGAATCTCTAAATGGGGTTCCTTAAAGGAAGCTGAAAATCCATGAACTCTTACCTTAATTGAAGCTTTAACCACCCAAAAACTACTGATCTCATCTTACCTGGAAAAGGAGAAAAAATGGTATGAACATCTAATTGTGACAGATTTTTCTTAACATTAACTCAAGAATGTCAAAATCGCAGCTCGCTAAGAACTGACCAAAAATACGAATTTAAAAAGTTTTAAAAGCATTACGCAGTATTCTAGTTCAATGAGGCGATATCTAATCTGCGTCGTCATTAATTACATAAGACATCCTCTGTATTACTTGTGCTTTAAGAGACCTTTAAATACAAAAAATATGCAAATTCTCTATTCTGAGCGCTTTAGTGACTCTTGAACATAAAATATTCTTAATGCCTCTTTGTGTTCATTTCTAACAAATCCTGTTAATAAGAAATTCTTAATACCTCGCCCTGCTGTGTCTGGCTTTGAATGAATCCTGAAAATACGATATTCTTGTCATTTCTCTCTGTTCTGTGCGCTTAAAGTGGCGTCTGAATAACAATAATTCACACTCGAGGAATATGTAGGATATGAGATGAGATCCTGATTGCCAACACCACCGGATAATCGTGTTTTCTTCTCAGAGAATCAGACCACAGCGGCGGTCAACAGCCGAAATTCTTTTCATGAGAATAGAATCTTTTTCAAGAGCACTAGAACGGGAGATCTAGCCAGGCAGATTTGCAATGGTAATCAAAAGCCTAGCTTCCAGCCTTCCAGAACTCATGAGAAACTTAGGAGGCGATTTTGTTCCCATTTTCAAAAACTGGCAGTACTGCATCCAATATGAGAAATGGTTACTTCGACTGAGTACACTTTGAGTACAAAGGTCCCGTTAGAAGTGCTCCTTTCCTGAGTCTGGCGAAGTTGCAACGACCAAAAAGCGACTTCCGAGGGATTATTTCGTGACAAAGAACCACCGAGTTAGCCCGAAAGCATCGAGAACTCCGGGAGAGAGAGAGAGAGAGAGAGAGAGAGAGAGAGAGAGAATGCTCCCATGCAAATCTTTATGGATTTCAATAAAGCCCGAAGTGACTAGGAGCCGATGTGAACTGCGGATTTGAGAGGGGAAAGAATCGAATATTCGGGAAGCAAAGAAACCAAGATTTCGCAGGATACGTAGAGGGAACGAAACTGTCTCGACTCAGTGCCACGGCGCCTAATAAAGGTGACATGTATAGGGGGGCAAAAGGGGATCATAAAACGAAAGGTCGCCCCCCGCCCAACACTGAATTGGCCTCTCTCGCTCCGCTACAAGCAGGGCTGATTTGTTCCTCCATAATTCTATCGCAGCATCCACTAAAGTGTCGAGAGATGACCCAAAACTGTGTGATTCAGCGCAGGAAGTTCTCGGGAGTTTATGATGCATATAAATTGGCCTCCGATGAGCGTCACGGCGTATATAACGGGTCTGGCTGTTTCGCGAAATTATTAACTCGGTAGCTGAAACGTATTGCACAACGTACTTGGCTGGGCTGCTGCTCAATTCGCAGTCTTTTAGGATTTTTTTTTTTTAATTGATCTAAGGTTAGAATTCTCGACTAACAATATCAACAGATAAAATTTCTAGCATTTACAAAAACATTAATAGATATAGTATCGGCAAAAACATCATTAGTATTAATATTAGTATAGAAGTAATATAAGAAAAGACTAATAATAAAAATAATTATGATAATAATAATAATAATAATAATAATAATAATAATAATAATAATAATAATAATAATAATAATAATAATAATAATAATAATAATCTACTGTTATAATATTTATGTTGGGAACGCTAGTCTAGCAACACAATACTCAAATTATTTATTGTAACAACAACAACAATAACAACAACAATAGAAACAACGAAAATATCGATAACATAAGTAAAGGAAAACAATAATAACGATGATAATAAATATATCCAATCATTAACAACGGCGAATGGGAATTAATTCCCAGCATCGAAAGTTATGCTTCCCAAAGGAAGAAAGAAAAATGAAATTGGGTTATTACGGAAGCATTAAAATTTCGGATGAAGAAGATTTTGCAAGTCGGGGGGAGGGGGGGGGGGAGCGTGAGTGCCTGCAGTTTTCGCGCATCGGGAAATGTATGCATGAAATGTAGGAAAGTTCTGACCGTAAGAGGTCTGAAAATTGTCAAGGGAAAAACCCCAAAGCCAATTACTTGAGGAACTTTTATTTTATCCTCGTAATTGCTTTCAAAAACGTTTCATTAATGATACTGCATGGAAGGTCTTGAGAGAGAGAGAGAGAGAGAGAGAGAGAGAGAGAGAGAGAGAGAGAGAGACTTTATGAATTATGGTATAGAAAGATTTGTATGGAGAAAATGCACTGTTAGTTAAACGGATAAGTAAGTAAATAGTCTGTTAAATAGGATGAGAGAGAGAGAGAGAGAGAGAGAGAGAGAGAGAGAGAGAGAGAGAGAGACGAGAGAGGAGAGAGAGAGAGAGAGAGAGAGAGAGAGAGAGAGAGTCTTAACAATGTTTCAGGTGAAAGGTCCCATCACTAAGTAATAGGAGATTTATTTTTGTTGAACACAGGACTTATTCCCCTCTCTCTCTCTCTCTCTCTCTCTCTCTCTCTCTCTCTCTCTCTCTCTCTTCTCTCTCTCTCTCTCTCCTGAAACGGTCAGTGAAATCCATCAACCATGAAAGGAAATTGTAAAAAGTAATGAAAGCCTACCAACACCATTCACAAGGATCAACCACAGTGTAATGGGAAGACATACCCTTTCGGTCACTTTACGATTAAAGAGCAAAAATCAATGTAAATGAAATATCAAATAAAAATAAATATGGGTAACCTAAATAGTAGTGGATAGTATATATAGAGTTTGGCCAAAGGCCAAGCACTGGGACTTAAGAGGTCATTCAAACAAGAAAGATTTGAAAGGCGTAACAGGAGGAAAACCTAAAAGCAGTTGCACTACGAAATAACTGTTAAGAGACGGTGGATAACAAGATGGAAGAGAGATAATATGAAAGGAGGCACAGTAAAAAGAATGAAAGGGGTTGCAGCTAGGGGCCGAAGGGAAAACTTTAGTAATGCCTACAGTGCACCGGGTGAGGTGTACTGACGGCACTACCCACAGATTCATGACCATGGTAGGACAGTTGGATTAAACGGAGAAAAACGCACCAGACAAGAGACAGAAGAAATATGAGATACAGAACACAGCTAAACGGGGAAAGAGGAAGGAACAAGGTAGGGGAGATTACAAACACAGGAGAGAGAGAGAGAGAGAGAGAGAGAAACGTCGAGGGAGAAAAGCAGTGTTCGGCTTTAGGCCAGCATTCAGTTTAGTTATATATATATAGAGAGAGAGAGAGAGAGAGAGAGAGAGAGAGAGAGAGAGACCGTTAAGCAAGACATGGCTAGGTAGTTAAATTCTTATATAAACTAAAAGTTTTCATGTTATCAAAAATTATTTATATGTTCTTCACCTTATACCTTTTCCACTTCGAAAAGGGTGGCGCCAGAAGAGGTTACCCATCCAGTTTTAGCCTTGATCCGATAACGACTATTCAGGCCAAGCACCCAGTCTTCGCTCAGGAGTCGAACTTGGGGAAGACAACCACATCCACCTATTCCTTTATTTCCATTTCCAACTTTTGAAATGTTGATCTTTCGCTTCCCAATATTAATTCTGATTCTTCAAATCTGCCATCTTTCTGGGCTTTTGTCCGTCACCTTACTATTATTATTATTATTATTATTATTATTATTATTATTTATTTTGCTGCCATCGGTTCTGGGCTAAACGAGGGCGTTGGGTAGTTGGGACGCCAGATAACTCACAATCAATCAATCAATTAGGTTGCCAGATCAATTGGTTCTTTGCGCAAAAAATCATTTACTAAAACTAAAAATGCTTAATAAAACTAATAATTTTTAATAAAAGTACCTCAAAGAGTTCATTACCCCACAAGGTCAAAGATTTTCACTCTTGCATAACGAATTAAAGTCTATTCTCTCTCTCTCTCTCTCTCTCTCTCTCTCTCTCTCTCTCTCTCTCTCTCTCTTCCATTTTCCTTCCCCTCTCTTCCGTCCCCTATGCCATTCTCCCTTTGGCTCTCTGGCCATACCATCAGCGTATGTAATTTAATTCCGTGCAATTTCAATCTCATGCAGTTTCAACATTATTCATTTTGGGATGAATAATTTTAGCATCGATTCTCATAATTTTGGAACAAATAACGTTTGTGGTTAATCTCTCCCAGTTTTGGAATGAATGTTTGCAAAGAATCTCGTAATTTTTGGCATGGATGATGTTACTGGAGATTCTGATAATTTGTTAGTGAATTATATCCTCAAACGATATACCAATATTATCAAAGGGTCTCAGAACTATGGAGTCAATCTTACCACATTCTAATATTTATGAATAAAAAATATTAGTAAAAGGTCTCAATTTTGGCATGAATAACACGTGTGAAGACATATTTTTTGGAAAAATAATATTCGTAAGCCTCATAAATAACAATAGTAGTACAGAATACTTTACCATCATATTTATAAAGATTAGCATAATTAGGGAACTAAGCACACACACTCTCTCTCTCTCTCAAAAATGAAACGTTTTTTTAATGTACAGTGTTCAGTCATAAACGCTAGAATCAAAACCCAAGAACTAACACTCTCTCTCTCTCTCTCTCTCTCTCTCTCTCTCTCTCTCTCTCTCTCTCTCTCTCTCTCAAAAATTAAACGTTTTTCATGTACAGTGTTCAGTCATAAACGCTAAAATCAAACCCCTAGAACTCTCTCTCTCTCTCTCTCTCTCTCTGATGGCCATCCTGGTCCCCTCGTCATTCGCCATCTCATTTATGTCATTCTATCCTCTTCAATTGAAGCCACTCCATTAAGCTCCTCGGAACTGTCCTTACAACTAACTTTCCTCCCTTCCTCTCTCCTTCTCCATCTGTTTATCTTTTATTCATAAATATCATTCGTAACCACTGTACCTGTTCCTTCCCAGATAATTATTGGCCCCTTAAAATTAGTCCGTTAGTTAATATGTAAGATAAACGGTGAATATGTATAAACATTTATTCATACACTCAAACAATTTTATTTGTGCACACATACGTGAATACATATAATATATATATATATATATATATATATATATATATATATATATATATATAATATCTTAAATCTGCATACTAGAAACACAAGGTCAGCTGTTACTTAAATATATATATATAATATATATATATATATATATATATATATATATATATATATATATATATATATATATACACACATATATATAATATATATATATATATGTGTGTGTGTGTGTGTGTGTGTGTGTGCGTATGTATTCAAGCTTTTAGTACTTGAAATAAAAATCTTGTAGCTTCACTTAAATCTACATACTTAAACTAAGTTTGAATGCCAAGAACAAAATGGTCTTTATATCATCTGGGAGAAGGTAGGTAAAATAACAGAAAGTTCGAGCCAAAACAAGAAGGTTTAATGTAAACAAACGTGTGTGCATATAAAAATAACAATGACCCGAGACGCTGCAGCTGAACTCTGGCCTAAATATGAATAATTACAAAACTTAATGTAGTCTAACTTAGGATCGTTAGAAAAAAATAACAGCCCCGATACATTGCCAATGAATTTGCAGGAAGTATCCAAACAGCTACTGGCTGTTCCTTCAAATTTCAAAACATCCTCCCTGACAGATTTGGTATAAGTCGCAAACATTTCTCGACTCTACTGCGTTCCCTTGCAACCGATGTTTACAAATCCATCACTCCGACTACGTGGTGTGTCTGAGAGAGAGAGAGAGAGAGAGAGAGAGAGAGAGAGAGAGAGAGAGAGAGAGAGAGCCTCGTCTCTCAATATATATCACACCAAAGTGTGATATATATCGACGGAACATTGGCGACTATTTGGCTCGCCTGGTAAGGCGAGCACTTGGCCTTACCAGGAGCATATAAATACTTCGTATTACCAGAGAGAGAGAGAGAGAGAGAGAGAGAGAGAGAGAGAGAGAGAGAGAGAGACTAAAGACGTACCTGCTTGTTTTGAAGTG
>NC_087218.1:11962500-11977500 GCF_015104395.2 Macrobrachium nipponense
TCCTTCTCTTAAAGTTCCACTATCAAAGTTCCACTATATTTCGTGGCAATTTCGCTCCCTATGCCCTTGTGCGACACTGACATTCCCTTCGGTTGTTACCCTTCTTTTCATGGTGCAGTTTACACAGCAAAGGAAGGTCACCAATGGCCTTCGTTCCCCACGAGTTCCACAATTTCCTCCGGAGCGCGAAGGTACGAAATCAACAGCCTCGTCAAACCTTTGGCTTCAGGGTCAGTGTCAGTAGTGTGAAGAGGAACAGCATTTCATCCCAGATAATTTCGCCCCCCCCCACCCCCCCCCTCCCCGCCCCCCAACGGAAGGGTATAAAAATAACAGTCTCGTCAGTTGTCACCGTTGGTTACGATGAGCACTTGCGAACGAGGTTGTAACCCGTCAATCGTCTCATGAAGATGATTGTTTGTCCCTTTGTGGGTGTTTGCTTCTACCAAACTCATATGGACGATCTGGCGAAATTTCGCAGAGTCCCAAAATGGCTGGATGCATGCTCGTACACACACGCACACACACATAAAGGCAACACACAGGGAGCAGATGGACGCGTATGCTCGTTCAGAAAAACAGAAGAAGTGCTACGATGCTGGTACATAGCCCGTGTTCACATATAAACAGAGAGAGAGAGAGAGAGAGAGAGAGAGAGAGAGAGAAGAGAGAACACATATGCTGACTACGGCGAATAACTAATGAATTTTTCAACCCCAGAAGAGGTGAATCATTACCTCGTCGAGTCCCAGAAAGAGAGAGAAAGCAAACTTCAACCTTTTCATACCACCAGAAATTAATGCCTTCCTGGAGAGGATACACTATTATTTTTAGCAGAAAACCGACACCGTTTTACTCTGAAGTGCAAATCATAATTGGTCTTTATATTTCATGATAATATCTAAACCAAACACCTAATTTCACCGCAATAATAAACTGGAAATGATCGCATTTCGATATACTGTATTGAGGTATAAATCCCCCAAGGGTTGTATAATATGTGTCCGCCGGTAAATGAATTTGCCAATGTCCAATGTTATGGCTTTATGAAATATGGTTTGATATTCATAGATGTTGTGTGAGTACATAAATAATATAATATACATATACATAACTATACATATGCATAATTATACACACATTTATTATTATTATTATTATTATTATTATTATTATTATTATTATTATTATTATTATTATTATTATGAAAAGCATGTACCCTTTTCAAATGGAGCAAGCACGCAGGGGCGACTGACTTGAAATTCAAGCTTCCAAACACATGAGAAATCTTTTCAGAAAACAAAGGGAAGAACCCGTTAGGATCTTCTCTACCAAAGCTATCAAGATTATCCAGAATTTTCTTAACATCCCCAGAGCGAAATGGAAATTTGGTTAGAATAAGTTCAAGACAGGTATATATTCATACGCACATACATGCACGATAAATTCGCTTGGTTTCCACAGGTAATATCCGTTTCCTTAAAAGGAAAAAACATCCCTTTAAATCCTTGAAAAAGATTGGTAACCGAGATCGGTTCTAGAAAACTAAATGATTAAGAAAATCATAATTACTATAATGCGAGATTCGATAACACAAGCAGCAGCATCGCAAAATTGTTGCAATTCTGAGCTCGTGCGTGCGTGCGTGTGTACGACGGAGCCAGACCAGAACTTAATCGCATTGGTCAACAGATTACGACCTCTGTGCGTGCATATGCAAAGACGCTAAGTCCTGAGGCACTTCACCAGTAGAGGCTCCACTGAGGTATCACAGACTAGCAATCAGGCGTAGAAGCAATGATGGACGGTGCTACTGTGACATGTTATCTACAAGGAAAAAAAAAGATCTACCTCGCACAAATTTTAAACCACCGTATGGTAAATTAAAGCCGCACGAAGATATCGTTTATTGATACAATTTGTCGACAACACAATACAGAAATTGGTGTTAATAATACTTAGATCCCCGAGGGGCTATAGTATATTCACATTAACCGTGCATCTGATGTCCAGGCCAGTCCCTTAAGACGCTCCTGATTGCCTGTTGATAAGCCAATCACAGGGCTGGAAACTCTCAGTCTCTCTCGAGAGTTCACATAGGCATGATGTATGTTTCACCTCTCCTGAGGGATACGTCTTTCAAAACTTTACCTCAAAAGAGGTGGAACAGACATCCTGCCTCGGTGAACTCTCGAGTAAGACTGAGAGATTCCAGCCCTGCTATTGGCTTATCAACAGCCAATCAGGAGGGTCGTAAGGGACTGGCCCTAGACATCTCTCTGTTGACGTACGAGTATTCCTGACCTTCGTCACATGTCTGCTAAACTATATATATATATATATATATATATATATATATATATATATATATCATATATATATATATATATATATATATATATATATATATATATATATATATATATATATAATAAGCCATAATGATGATTCGTAACAAGTCTTCTTCAGTACAGCAAAAGTACCTTGGTCTTTATGTAATAAACACCATGTGCTACGATAATACTGGCACGTCGTCATTAACAAGTCTTTTCAAAAATATTTGTTGAAAAAATGACTGCTAATTCCATCAATTCAGCTTCTCCAAAGCATTTTCTGTTCTCAGAATTGTTTCTTTTCTCCAGAATTTGGTTTTCTATTTGTCCAGAATTTGTTCCTTTCTCCAAGATTTGGTTCCTTTCTCCAGATTGTTCCCTTTCTCAGAATTGTTCCTTTCTCCAGAAATTTGTTCCTTTCTTTCCCCAGAATTGTTACCTTTTCTCCAGATTTGTTCCCTTTTCTCAAGATTTGTTCTTTCTCCAGATTTGTTTCCTTTCTCCCGTTTGTTCCTTTCTCCAGAAATTTGTTTCCAACTTATCCAGATTGTCCAATTTCTCAGATTTCCTCCAGAATTGTTTTTTTCCCTTTCCTTTCCTGATTTGTTCCTTCTTTTCCAGAATTTGTTTCTCCAGAATTGTTTTTTCCTTTCTCCAGATTTGTTTCCTTTCTCCAGAATTGTTTCTTTTCTCCAGTTTGTTCCTTTCTCCAGATTGTTCCTTCTCCAGAATTGTTCTTTTTCTCCAGATTTGTTCCTTTCCTTTCCGATTTGTCCTTTCTCCAGAATTTGTTTCCTTTTTCTCCAGAATTGTTCTTTCTCCAGATTTATTCCTTTTTCCAGATTTGTTCCTTTCTCCAGAATTTGTTCCCTTTCTCCAGAATTGTCCTTTTCTCCAGAATTTGCCTTCCTTTTCTCCAGAATTGTTCCTTTTCTCCAGAATTTGTTCCTTTCCTGCCAGGTTTGTTTCCTTTCTCCAGAATTTGTTCCATTTCCTCCAAGATTGTTTCCCTTTCTAAGAATTGTTAAAAAACCTTTCTCCAGGATTTGTTCCTTTCTCCAATTGGAATTGTTTTCCCCCATTCTCCAGATTTGTTTCCAATTTCTCCAGAATTTGTTCCTTTCTCCAGAATTGTTCCTTTTCTCAGAATTTGTTTCCTTTCCTCCAGAATTTGTTCCTTTCTTCCAGATTTGTTCCTTTTGTAGCCAGTTTGTTCCGTTCTCCAAGATTTGGTACCTTTCTAACCAGGACCTTGTTCCTTTTCTCCAGAATTTGTTCCTTTGTTCCTTTCCCAGATTTTTCCTTTCTCCAGATTGTTCTTTTCTCCAGATTTGTTCCCTTTCTCAAGATTGTACCTTTCTCCAGAATTTTGTTCTTTCTCCAGAATTTGTTTCCTTTTTGTTCTTTTCTCCAGATTTGTTCCTTTCTCCAGAATTGTTCTTTTCTCCAGAATTGCTTTCCTTTCAGAATGTTCCTTTCTCCAGATTTGTTCCTTTCTCCAGAATTGTTCCTTTCTCCAGATTTGTTCCTTTCTCCAGAATTGTTCTTTTCTCCAGATTTGTTCCTTTCTCCAGATTTGTTCCTTTCTCCAGATTTGTTCCTTTCTCCAGAATTGTTCTTTTCTCCAGATTTGTTCCTTTCTCCAGATTTGTTCCTTTCTCCGAATGTTTCCCTTTCTCCAGATTTGTTCCTTTCTCCAGATTTGTTCCTTTCTCCAGAATTGTTCCTTTCTCCAGATTTGTTCCTTTCTCCAGAATTGTTCTTTTCTCCAGATTTGTTCCTTTCTCCAGATTTGTTCCTTTCTCCAGAATTGTTCTTTTCTCCAGATTTGTTCCTTTCTCCAGATTGTTCCCTTTCTCAGATTTTTCCCTTTCTCCAGAATTGTTCTTTTCTCCAGATTTGTTCCTTTCTCCAGATTTGTTCCTTTCTCCAGATTTGTTCCTTTCTCCAGAATTGTTCTTTTCTCCAGATTTGTTCCTTTCTCCAGAATTGTTCTTTTCTCCAGATTTGTTCCTTTCTCTAGATTTGTTTTCTTTTTCCAAGAATTTGTTTCCGTTCTCCCAGAATTGTTACTTTTCCCAGAAACTTGTTCCTTTCTTCAAGAATTCTGTTCCCTTTTCTCCCAGAATTGTTCCTTCTCCAGATTTGTTCCTTTCTCCAGAATTGTTACTTTCCCCAGAATTGTTCCTTTCTCCAGATTTGTTCCTTTCTCCAGAATTGTTCCTTTCTCCAGATTTGTTCCTTTCTCCAGAATTGTTTCTTTCTCCAGATTTGTTCCTTTCTCCCAGATTTGTTCCCTTTTCTCCAGAATTGTTTTCTATCCTTTCTCCAGATTTGGTTACTTTCTCCAGAATTGTTCTTTTTCTCCATATTTGTCCTTTCTCCAGATTGGTTCCTTTCTCCATATTTGTTCTTTTCTCCGATTTTGTTTCCTTCTCAAGATTTGTTCCTTTCTCCGATTTTGTTCCTTTCTCGCAGAATTTGGTTCCTTTTCTCCAGATTTGGTCCTTTCTCAGAATTGTTCTTTTTCTCCAGATTTGTTCCTTTCTCCCATTTGTTCCTTTCTCCAGAATTGTTTGTTCCTTTCTCCAGAAATTTGTTCTTTCTTCTCCAGAATTGTTCCTTTTCTCAGATGTTGTTCCTTTCTCCAGATATTGTTCTTTCTCAGATTTGTTCTTTCTCCAGATTTGTTCCTTTCTCCAGAATTGTTCTTTTCTCCAGATTTGTTCCTTTCTCTAGATTTGTTCCTTTCTCAGCTTTGGCTTCCTTTCTCCAGAATTGTTCTTTTCTTCCAGTATTTGTTCCTTTCTCCAGAATTGTCCTTTACTCCCAATTGTTCCTTTCTCCAGAATTGTTCCTTTCTCCAATTCTGTTCCTTTCTCCAATTTGTTCCTTTCTCCAGAATTTGTTCCTTTCTCCAGAATTTGTTCCTTTCTCCATAATTGTTCTGTTTTCCTCCAGAATTTGTTCCTTTCTCCAGAATTTGTTTTCCTTTCTCCAGATTGTTCCCTTCTCCTAATTTGTTCCTTTCTTCCAGATTGGTTTTCCTTTTTCCAGAATTGGTTCCTTGCTCTGAATTGTTCCTTTTCCAATTTGTTCCTTTCCTCCAGCATTGTTCCTTTCTCCACTTTTTCTCCAATTGTTCCTTTCTCCAGATTTGTTTCTCCTTCTCCAGAATTTGTTTCTTTCTCCAGACCTTTTTGTTCCTTTCTCCAAATTTGTTCCTTTTCTCCAGAATTGTTCATTTGTTTTCCTTTCTCCAGATTTGCCTTTGTTTTCTCCAGATTTGTTCCTTTCTCCAGAATTGTCTCCAGATTTTGTTCCTTTCTTCCAGAATTTGTTCCTTTCTCCAGATTCCTTTCTCCATTTGTTCCTTTTCTCCAGAATTGTTTCCTTTCTCCAGATTTGTTCCTTTCTCCAGAATTGTTCATGATTTCTCCAGATTTGTTCCTTTCTCCAGATTGTTTCTTTCTCCAGATTTGTTTCCTTTCCTCCAGATTCCTTTCTCCGAATTGTTCCTTTCTCCGATTTGTTCCTTTTTCTCCAGTTTGTTCCTTTCTCCAATTGTTCCTTTCTCAGATTTGTTCTTTCTCCAGAATTGTTCCTTTTCTCCATTTGTTCATTTCTCCAGATTGTTCCCTTTCTCCAGATTTGTTCTTTCTCCATTTTTGTTCCTTTCTCCAGATTTGTTCCTTTCTCAGAATTGTTTTTCTCCATTCCTTTCTCCAGATTTGTTCCTTCTCCCGATTGGTTCTTTTTCTCCAGATTTTGTTTCTCCAGATTTGTTCCTTTCTCCAGAGTTTTGTTTCTCCTTCTTTCTAGAATTTGTTTTTCTCCAGAATTTGTCCGTTTTCTCCCCATATTTGTTCTCCAGATTTGTTCCTTTCTCCAGATTTGTTCCTTTCCTCTAGAATTGTTCCTCCAGATTTGTTTTTCTCCAGAATTTTGTAACTTTCCCCAGAATTCCTTCTCCAGATTTGTTTTTCTCCCTTTGCGATTTGTTCCTTTCTCCAGAATTTGTTCCTTTTCTTCCAGAAATTTGTGTTCCACTTTCTCCAGATTTGTTCCTTTCTCCAGATTGTTCTTTCTCCGATTGTTCTTTCTCCAGAAATTGTTTCCTTTCTCCAGAATCGTCCGTTCCCAGATTTGTTCCTTTCTTTCCAATTGTTTCTCCAGATTTGTCCTTGTTTTCTCCATATAATTCCTTCCTCTAGAATTCTTTCTCCAGACCTTGTTCTTTTCTTTCTCCAGAATTGTTTCTTTTTTCTTCTAGATTTCTTTTCCAGAATTGTTCGTTTCTCCAGAATTGTTCTTCTCCAGATTTGTTCCTTTCTCCAGAATTGTTCCTTTCTCCAGATTTGTTCCTTTCTACTGAATTGTTCCTTTCTCCAGAATTGTTCCTTTCTCCAGATTTGTTCTTTTCTCCAGAATTGTTCCTTTCTCCAGATTTGTTCCTTTCTCCTGAATTGTTCCTCTCTCCAGAATTGTTTTTTTTTTCAGAATTGTTCCTTTATCCAGATTTGTTCCTTTCTCCAGAATTGTTCCTTTCTCCCTCCGGTGGCAAAGAATTCTTGTTCGGGAGAAAAATTAAAAGCAGCGACTGGCTGGCTGCCTGAGAATATTCCACGGGGCAAAGTTCTGCCCTAACCGCGAGCAATATCCATGCAACTAAGAACATGCAAGTAACTTAGTATACGGAGGGAGAAACGGATAGCACAAAAAAATAATAATAATAATAAACTAAAAGAGCCATCAAGCACATCAACGTGTCCCATACTCTAACAAACACAATCTGTCATTCCTCGCTGCTATCAATGCATTCCTCCTTCGGGTCGATGCTATCATCTCATCTATGCTAAATGAGAGAACTGAATGACGGAGACGCTGCCAGCGGTGAATGGTCCATATTCATGGCCCACTGGAGGTCGTCTAAGGGCCGAAGGAATTAATCAAACCTTTGAGTCTTAATGATGGAGGCGAAATGCTTAGCTTTACGAATTACGATTCTTGAATAAATAATTCTTAGTACAAATAGATTTAGCAACTTAAATTTATTTTACTTTTCTAATTTGGTTCATATATATACAAACACACACATATGTATATAATATACATTTCTGAATCACATCGGGATCGAACCCAGGCCTCTCAAATGAAAGGCAAGAGCACTGCCAGTTGACCCACACAAGTCATTAAAGAAGTTGGAACCTAAGTATTTCTGCATCAGACGATTCTCCTATAGGCAGGCTGCCGTCTAACACACCAGCGAGTTTTATCCCAACTTCCCGATCCACCAGTGACCAAATTGGTAAAATTTTATTCGAATAACCCCTTCAGCGTGAACATGAAAAGATATATATATATATATATATATATATATATATATATATATATATATATATATATATATATATATATATATATATATATATATATATACATATATATATATATATATATATATATATATATGATGAAACTATGAGCACAGATTTATATCACCCTGACCTCTCATTTGAAAGACCGGGCATTGGTATTAATGTGTCAGAAATTTGTATGTATATCTATATATATGTGTATACTGGTATATAATATAATATATATAAAATAATATACATCTTTATAGGTAACTACATATGCTTGTAACCAAATATTAGAGCATTAAGATCCGGTCATATCTCATCCCCTCTCAAACTATAATGGTGTTGGTAGCGGAGGGAATCATTATTTACGCGAGAATGAATTTCCGAATCTGAAAGAAATTACGAGGTATTGGGTCCATTAGGATACGAGTAAGCCTCGAGCGTAACGAGTGCTTATCCCTTTTAAAACAGAATCCAAAAAGATAAGGGAAATCTTCCCAGGTTTCAACGACCATTGGGATATATATTCATGTTTCCCAAAAAAAAGTCGTGGAAACAGACAAAAATTGATTATATCTTTTCCGATATTTTTTTTTAAAAGATGACAATTCCATCTCTTCAGGGTCTAGCCAGAACCTGATGGATACCTTGTTTGCTCATTCCTTGTATTTAGAAATTCCATCTTGCATAAACAGCGGTCCTGTTGACTGTATTCCCAAAAGCATTTATATGTGAAGAGGTGGACAAAGATACTACCCAAAATATAGCATTCTTCTGTTCGCCTTCTAATTTATTCATATGGTTATTTTTTGTCAAGAAACATGTACTGTACTTGTATATGAAATACCGATTTAAGAGATAAAACACACACACACACACACACATACACACACACACACATATATATTATATATATATATATATATATATATATATATACACGAGTGTGTATATAATACAGAAGCCAATGGACTATTTACCAAATATCTTTTCCAGTCCATTCCATGATGAGAATAAGGAGGCAAAGGGGAATTTGACAGGACTTGACCCCAGGCCCCCCCCCAACCACCAAAAAAAGAAGAAGAAAAAAACAGGTTTGGCATCAAAGAACGAGAAGTTAAAAGATTTACATGTACGAACCGACCCATTGCAGGAGGCCGTTTTACAGTCAGATGTGGAGTGATAATCATCCCCTATGAAAATTTTGATACGTGATAAACAAGCAATCTCTTTAACCAGTACGTATAGCAGTGAAGATTAGGTTTTCCTGCAACTTGTAAGCGAGATTGTCAAACGAATACGTTTCCCGACATCTTTTCGCACTTTTCCGACAAAGTTGGGGACAAGTAGTCAAAATTGCTGGCAAGACTGAAGCCGAGAATGTCCGAGTTCGCTTGACACACGTTTGACAAACATGCCCGACTTTAAGTCTATAATACAGCCGAATAAATCCCTGTTGTTTTCCCGACTTCAGGTCTACAATACAGCCGAATAAATCTCTGTTGTTTTCCCGACTTCAGGTCTACAATACAGCCGAATAATCTCTGTTGTTTTCCCGACTTCAGGTCTACAATACAGCCGAATAAATCCCTGTTGTTTTCCCGACTTCAAGTCTATAATACAGCAGAATAAATTCCTGCTGTTCCTTAAAATATTTTACGTCAAAATGCTACACGCTAACCATAGTTAACTGCATGTGGAAATGACCATAACATCGCGTTTTCATGGGAAAATAAAACTTCTCCGTTTTGAGTTGAGTTGAATGTAGAATTTTGGCCAAAGGTCAAGCACTGGGACCTATGAGGTCACTTAGCGCTGAAATGGAAATTCTCAGTAAAAGGTCTGAAAGGTGTAACAGGAGATAAACCTCAAAGCAGTTGCGCTACGAATTAAGTGTTCGGAGAGGGTGGGAAGTATGATAGAAGAAAGAGAATATGAGCGGAGGTACATTATAAGGAACGGAAGTGGTTGCAAACTAGGGGCCGAAGGCACGCTGCAAAGAACCTTAAGTAATGCCTACAGTGCACCGCATGAGGTCCATTGACGGCACTACCCCAGTACGGGGGCTTCTCCGTTTTGATTCATATTCTGTACTGTTGCCTTACAAAGTATTTCGTATCAACAGACGCTCGGGAGACACAAATCCGATGCTCGAAGGAGGCGCTGAACTCTGTTTTTGGAGACTTCTGCTTCAAATACACACACCAACAACCCGCTGCCCTTTTCCACAAAGGCGCTGCCTCATGACTATGGATGGGTCCAGCGGATCATCCGTTTAAAACGGTATATCCAGCGGCGTCGGTCTATTGAAGGAATTGTCCTCATTAAACTCGAGGACAAAGCATCTTAAAATCGTTCTTCTTGAGTGGAATTCTTCTCACTCGCTGCACCTCACTCGGCAGAGGGTTTATTTCCAATGGAGGTGGCGATGCTATTCAGCAAGGCACCTTCAACAACCGATTTCATCCTTTGTTATGTCGCTGAATTTACATACTATATCTTTACCTCTGAATCTCGGAAGCAGCGCCAGAATCCATTTGAATTACTTTACACTCGAACCTTTATCAAGCTACTCTCGCAAATGGCATTTGAAGTCTCAAAAGAGAATCGCAGGTTCCTAACTGCTTCCTAAACGCAAATTGATTATCAGCTAACGATGCATAAGCCTAACAAGGGCGATCATTTGAGCAGAAGAAGTATGCTTCATATCACCTTCCTCCACTTTCTCTCTCTCTCTCTCTCTCTCTCTCTCTCTCTCTCTCTCTCTCTCTCTCTCTCTCTCTCTCAATTTTTGGCTCAACCAACCCATTCCCCTTCATCTATTCTTAGAATTGTCATTACTTCATCAGTTAACAAATCCTCGCCTGTTAAGTCGCACTCTATTTGCAATCAGAAAGGTACAGAAATAAAATGTAAAAACGCTAATTAATATATGTGAGACGAGCGGAGCGGTCTCTCCTCGTTAATTATGGCATCGTATTTAACTCAATCATTTGGCGATTTGGGGACCAGGCATATATAGATGGAAAAAGGAAAAAAAAATAAATAACAAACGTCAAAGGAAACTCGAGTCCCTTACCCTCAAAACGGATCCGGTGAAAAAGGCACAGATTAATAGGAGCCGGAATGAGACGCATAATTATGAGGTACATAATTGTGCGACCTCCTGTAAAATGTATGAATTTATTGCCGAAGTTTGGGAGGGAAGATAAACGAGGAGATTAACGGTAATCATTTATGTCCGGCAAAAACTTCTCTGTGCGTTCTTTGTGGGTTTCATCCCCCAAAGAAGTGTAGGTGAATTATCAACTGGATAAATTAATTATACGACACATAAATTATGAACTGGATTTAATCTAGCCTCGGTTTGGTTGCGTGTCATTTTAACAGCCATAAATGATTGTGGTTACTCTCTCAAGTATTTGCTCTCTAAAGAAAAACCCTCTCAAAGAAAAATTTCTCTCGAAAGTTACTCTCTCAAAGTATTTGCTCTCTAAAGAAAAACTCTCTCAAGTATTTGCTCTCTAAAGAAAAACTCTCTCAAGTATTTGCTCTCTAAAGAAAAACTCTCTCAAGTATTTGCTCTCTAAAGACAAACTCTCTCAAGTATTTTCTCTCTAAAGAAAAACTCTCTCAATTATTTTCTCTCTAAAGAGAAACTCTCTCGAGTATTTTCTCTCTAAAGATAAAGTCTCTCAAATATTTTCTCTCTACAGAAAACTCTCTCAATTATTTTCTCTTAAAAAGGAAACTCTCTCAAGTATTTGATCTCTAATGAAAAACTCTCAAATATTTTCTCTCTAAAGACAAACTCTCACAAGTATTTTTTCTATAAAGAGAAACTCTGTCAAGTATTCACTCTCTAAAGAGAAACTCTCTCAAGTATTTTCTCTCTAAAGAAAAAAGCACAAAGTGAGAAATATTACACATAATCATTGTGTTGTTTTTTATCATGGTTCTATAAAATTCATTTTATTTTATTTCATCGCTTATTATAGAATATTTTCATTATTATTTCCAGCATATCGCTAGTGCTAGTGCTGCTGTGCTCAACTGAAATAGTCAATACATTAATATGGATCAAGCTAAATACGGGATGAACCTCTATAGCACAAAGGCACAATTACAGAAAACGGTTAAAATATTTAATGGTTAACTAAAGTAAAGGGGATGAACAGTCGACCAAGCAAATGCATTCAGACTGAACCAGCAGTTATGGAGCAAGCGACAATACATTATGTGCTTCAGATTCTTATTATACCAACTTCCTAAACTTTCGACCACTGGTAAGGCTTCGGCAAACGAGTCTGAAGATTTCAATATTGTGCCATAACAACATTACCTTTACAAAATCTGACGCTATAATGGCCCATTTCTTAACGGTAGGCTTCATGGGCACGACAATGCAACTTTCAAACTCATAGGCCGTGGTTGTCATTATGACATTAGCTGCGGCTTGCAAATCCAGTATGCGTGGCAATGGGTCGCATTAAGTCTCGAAGTGCCATAAGGGAGCAAATCAATACTACAAAGTAGAAGGAGTTGAGTAAAGCAGCTGTGGGCCAAAGACGCACTCTGCAAGGAACCTTCAGTACTGTCTATAGTGTGCCACGCATTGTAAACTGAAGGTGGTGGTCATCCCGGCCGCATATTCCCGCTGTAACCGAGTATCGGGTTGGACCTTCTCTGAAAAAAAACGAAAAAAAAAAAAAAACGGATGCCATATCTTGAAAACCAGCCATAGAATCTTCTTGAAAATAATCTCATTATGTTTCCCACACCCAAATTACTTGCTACGTCCTTCTTTGAAGTAACCAAACCTGACCTAACCTAACATAACCTAGGATAAAAAAAAGAAAAAAAAAAGAACCAAACATAACATGGGGCATAGCAAAAAAAAACCAGGAAACCTAACCTACAACCTTAATTTCTTAAGCAAGGGCATAGGCACATAAAACCGCGAAACCTAACCTCCAACCTATCCTAGGGCATGGCAAAAAACCAGAACCTAACCTAACCTAACCTAGGACATGGCAGAAACACCAGAACCAAACCTAACCTAACCCAGGGCATGGCATAGAAAAAAAAAGAAGAAAAAAAAAAAACTAACGTAACCTAGGGCATAAAGAAAAAAAAAAAAAAAAAAAAAAAAAAGAACCAAACCTAACCTAACCTATCCTAGGGCATGGCAATAGAACCGGGGCTCGTGCAGAACTAGTATACATCTCGGGGATTTGCATGGGAGGAGGGCGGGGGGATAAATCGGATCAGAAGAGAAGCCGTATCGGAAACCATTCCGTTTGCTCGCATCGACAGCTGCACGGCCTATAGGTCTACGAGTATCGGGAGGCAAAAATCAAACCGAGAGGAAAACAGTAGACCTGAGTCAATAAAATCATAATAAACCGCTCTTGCTGTGGTGCGGTAAACCTGCTGCTGCGAACGAAGCATGAAAATAAAAAGTTTAAATGAGAGATTACTTTTATTAAAGGAGAGATTACTTTTTTTAAATTGAATGAGATCACTTTTCCATTAAATGAGAGATTACTTTTTATTAAAAGAGAAATTACTTTTTTAGTTAAATGAGATATTATTTTTCTATTAAATAAGAGATTACTTTTATTAAAGGAGAAATTACTTGTTAAAATTAAATGAGATTACTTTTCTATTAAATGAGAGATTACTTTTTATTAAAGGAGAGATTACTTTTTTAAATTGAATGAATTACATTTCTATTAAATGAGAGATTACTTTTATTAAAGGAGAGATTACTTTTTTAATGAAATGAGATATTATTTTTCTATTAGATGAGAGATTACTTTTATTAAAGGAGGAATTATTTTTTATTATTAAACGAGAGATTACGTTTCTATTATATGAGAGATTACTTTTATTAAAGGAGAAATTATTTTTTTTTATTAAATGGGAGATTACGTTTCTATTGAATGAAAGATTACTTTTATTAAAGGAGAGATTACTTTTTAAAATTCAATGAAAGATTATTTTTCTATTGTGGGGTAATAAAAATATGCTATGTCAAACATCCTTTCAATTTGTATGGAAAAAAATCTAACTGTTCAGATGAGTTAATAAAAATATACGCAAAAAGGAAGCGGGAAAAAGATTACATTTAAGTGATGTTAAATAATGTGTTAAAAAAAAAATTAAGACTGAAATTACCGTCCCTTGCCATCATCAAGACTTTTAAACTCCGCACGATATCTAAGAAACCGTCAAATTCAAACTAAACTTTGCTAATTATCAAACTCATCAAAGAGACAGACTTCCAATCCTTGTATTTAAGTCTCTCTCTCTCTCTCTCTCTCTCTCTCTCTCTCTCTCTCTCTCTCTCTCTCTCTCACCCGTTCGCATAAAACGCAGTGCTGATAAAAACAATGAATCTTCTAGGTAGTTGGTCTCTCTCCCTCTCTCTCTTCTCTCTCTCTCTCTCTCTCTCTCTCTCCTACCATCGGCTCACAATATACGACTAACAACCAGGTAGATAGTTCACTGCTTGGGTCAACATGCCCATACGGAATCTTAATTGATTGATTTTTTTTTTCATTCTTACTGGCGTCGCAGCGTACTGAATCTTAAGGAAACATGGCTACTTCGTTCTTTACTCCCCTAGGATCGAACGCGTGTCTATTCGGTTCCGAGTCGCGAAAAAAAATATATACACGAATATAAGTGTCAAGGAGACATTCAATTCTAATGAATCTCGGGGAAAATATGATTGAAGAAATCAGCTCCTGATTTAGAAGCCTCGCAAGAATCAGCATTCACTCAGCTGGCATAAACGGATCTTGATCTCAATGGAATAAAAAGCAAAGGACGTCTGAATGATATATAAAGCCCCACTTTTTTAAATGCCGAACACAATTTCTTAACAAGGCCAACAAACATATCCGGCCTAATACTTTCCTTCTGACTTTTCTTTTTGAAAATAAAATTCAAGTACGACAAATACAGCCATAGAATTTATAATACAACAGGATGGCGTATAATACATATAAAGAAAAATAAATAAATAAAAAAAGTAAACAATACACGTAAATCAAATTGGAAAAAGATATTATTAGGTTTCAAAATAAATACAATAGAATGAAAAAAAAAACTGTAATTAAAATGGATATAAAATTCAAAACGTTACTCACCGACATAATAAGGATAAAAACCAAAGGTAAACAAATGCGCCGAAGTTTCTTCGGCCCAATCGAGTTTTCCATACAGCAGCTGCAGCGTATGATGAAGGCTGCCGAAAAGAGATCTATCTTTTGGTTCATGAAACATTAACCACTGCC
>NC_087218.1:11980000-11982500 GCF_015104395.2 Macrobrachium nipponense
CCCCGTAAGAAAAATATTAAAAACATAAAAGTAAATAAAAACACCCTATACTAGAGCATTATCTCTTTCAGGTAGACTTCCTTCACTAATGCTATTTTGCTGGAAAACTTTCTTGACACAATAGAGAAAAAAAATAATATACACTCCAGGACACCATTGTTCAGAACTACAGGTAAATCTTTACACAGTCCCAAGTGAATTCTTTTAGTCTGTTCCAGCAAGAAAAGTTGGACCAATTTTCCTTTAATTTGAAAAGCAAACAACCACCTACGTATACAGCTCCTACAGAGCCACCATACAATTTCCACCCGTAGCCCAGAGCATGGACTCAAATTTTGGGGAACAATGCTCCAAGAAAGACATGAATGAATGCCAGTTAGGCCCCTTAAGAAAACAAAAACAAAAACAAAAATCTCCCAGAATGTACTGTTCCCCTTTTGTTCATTTCATGGTCTTCTAGTTTTACAGAAAAATTCCAGTGTCTTCCGGGGAAGAAGGGAAGAAACTACCGCCGTAACCCAATATATCACGATGCGAACATGTTTCACGAAAATGCCACAGAACGTGAAGGCAGTCGGTACGGAAACGTAAACTTTATTTCTCTCTCTTCTTTTATTCTCAGTACCTATACCCCACACTCAAGATCTGGGTGTTATTCCATCAGCGCCGTTCATCGTGCTACGTGTTTCTAAATAAACGGACAACTAACTGTTTAGCATAATGACCAGATCCTACCACAGTTCTAACTTACCAAACCGTTGGACTTTAAAGAAATATCCTTTCGACCAACAGGAAAAAAGAAAAAAAAAAGTATATCTTCGTTTAACCAGACCACTGAGCTGATTAACAGCTCTCCTAGGGTTGGCCCGAAGGATTAGATATTTTAACGTGGCTAGGAACCAATGGGCCAACTAGCAACGGGACCTACAGCTTATTGTGGGATCCGAACCACATTATATCGAGAAATAAAATTTCTAATCGCCAGAAATAAATTCCTCTGATTCCAGGTTGGCAGAGCGGGGAATCGAACGCCGGACTACCGAATTGGTAGGCAAGCAAGTAACCCACTCGTCCAACGAAGAACTTTCGACCATCATAAACATGTAGGTTATCTTTATTTATTGCTAAACTAACAGTTCTTCATCACAGATGAAAATATATTTAAGGTAATAATCAGCGAGGAAAAAAATTGGACTCGAAAATGCTGTGGTTTCTGTATTGCAAGAAAAATGTTCCTGGATGCAAAGAGCTCAACAAAAGCCCCATAACAACCATAACAAGGCGTGATCCGACCTCCAGTTTACTCGGGGCGCATGCTAAAATCTACGGTTAAATAGAGCGTTGTTTCACCAACGAAAATGAAAATAAATACGCTATATTTTATTAGAAATGATTGTTCTGCACTGTTTAACATGCACCGTATTTATTTTTTTACATTTTCATTCAAATAAATAAATCATAAACATCCTATCCTAAAATTTATGTATCTTTAACTCAATGCAAAACACCTTTTTCACAACTATTGACGTTTTTCCACAGACCTTTGCTAAAGCCCGCCTAACACGAACAACAGCCAAAGGGAGTAAGCGATAAGCGCAATGGATAGACGCCGTATAAATCGATGAACAGTAAAAGAAGGGACTGATCATAGTACAATCCAGTCATTAGCAGCAAAATGGACTGGCGCTAATAGGCAGAAAAAATACCGGATACAACGCAGTCCTAGGACGTATGGAGGTGGATTCTACCTCGAGCAGCAGGTAGAACAACAGATATAATGCATCCATACGTAGAAGAACGGATAAGGGATATGATACAATCTTATATGACAATGCAGTAATAAGTATCAGAGTGGATGGACGAAATACAGCTAATCTCCACAGAAGAGACAGACGGTATAATGCAGAAATAAGTGGCAAAAGGGATACACAACATAATACGATCATAATCAGAAACAACAGACAGACAAACGTTGGCAAGGGTAGGAAATAGAACGTAATTACGAGTAGCAAAAGGGATAATAAACGATTTAACGTCATTATTCTTAGAAGGGGCCAACGATATCAGACATCAGAAATAGAATGATAGACGATATAAGCGACCAAAATTAGGAGTAGGGATAAAAGATAAGAAGTAATCACAACAGCAGATGAAAGTACAAAAGATATATGGCGTACTGTCGTCATAAGCAGTAGAGGGTATAGATGATAGACTTGAGTGAGATATAACTCGCAGAGTAGCAAAGGGGATGAAGATATAAAGCCATTACAAGTATAAGTGAAGGTATCCTGCCAGCACAAGTGGACGGGAGAAGGTAGACGAAATAATGCAATACAAGATTGCAGAAGGAATAAATGAAGAAGAGTAAGAAAAGAGAGAGAGAGAGAGAGAGAGAAGAGAGAGAGAGAGAGAGAGAGAGAGAGAGAGAGGCGCTCCATCATATGGGCGGGGGGCTAAACTCATCTGTCTTTTATGAGAGCCGAAGGGCACCGAGGATTTT
>NC_087218.1:11987500-11997500 GCF_015104395.2 Macrobrachium nipponense
TGGTTAGTAGGGAGATTACCTTCATTTTTCAAGCAATTATTAGGGAGATTCCCTTCACTTTTCAAGCGATTAGTAGGGAGATTACCTTCATTTTTCAAGCAATTATTAGGGAGATTCCCTTCACTTTTCAAGTGATTAGTAGGGAGATGTGTCCCCTTCAATTTTCAAGCGATTATTAGGGAGATTCCCTTCACTTTTCAAGCGATTAGCAACTAGCTGGCTAAAATGTTCCCATTTGCTATTTCATTTTCAACTTCAGGATTGAGGTTTTCCTTGGAAATATTACCCAAAAAATCATGTTAGACACTTTAAGAGTTCATGTACAGGCTCTGTATCTACCTTAGCCAGGTATATTTGACTGGTAGATTTCATTCACTGCCTAAATTAGTGAAGCTCGGACCGCTAAATGCAGTGAGCTGTCCCTATAGTTGTATTCAGAGCTTCTGAATTCTCATGCTTCTATTTTCCCTTCCTCATTGGTCCAGCATCACGTTCCTAACTCCTACATCTCTCTCTCTCTCTCTCTCTCTCTCTCTCTCTCTCTGTTCGGGTTCCGTTTGATGAGACCACTACTCGAGCTGATTTTTTGTCAGTGCATTTAGAAAAAGTACTAGAAAGAATCATGTGGTGATAAAAAGTGTAAAAATACATTCATACATATATATAAAGTTCAACGCATGGTTAACGTTAAAACGTCTAATTTTTTTTAAAGAGAATTTAAAACACACAGAGAGAACTGGGGAGGCAATTACGTGAGTGTTTGAAATTGGCGGATTGGGGTAATTAGACTGGCATCCGTAATTTCCTCTCTACGGCCCTCAATCGACGGCCGTAGGAAATGGATTCGCGATTATTGTCATTATGTTGCAGAAATTGTTGCAACGCTGCGTCCTCTTCTTGGCGGGGTTGGTGGTCCTCCTCCTCCTCCTCCTCCTCCTCCAGATTTCCCCCACCTCATCGCTCCTTCCCTCTTCCTCCTCTCTCATCTCCATTCCTCTCTCTACTAAGCCACTCATCTTACGCCATCTTCTCGGCCCATTCTCCGGACAGTTCAACTTCTTCACCCTTTTACCTTTTCTCTCACCAGAGGAACCTAAACAAATCATGACCAGGGGAACCTAGACGGTGGGCCGACAAAACCCCCACACGTCAAAACTCCCACACGACAAAACCCCCACACGACAAAACACCCATACGACAAAACACCGACAAAACCCCCACCAACAAAACACCCACACGACAAAACTCCCACCGACAAAACAGCCACACAACAAAACCCCCCACACGACAAAACCCCCACCTACAAAAGCACCCACATATCTTTCAAAAGAAACTTATCGAAGTGACTAGTTTTATATATATTTAGAAACTTTATCGAAGAAAAGTTATTAAATCATAAATCTTTTATTAAAAACAAAAGTTAGCAAAGTTTACCGAGTTTTAAAATCCTTATGAAAAAATAAGATTATAAAGTAAAAATTCATTATTTTTAAAATTTTTATTAAAAGCAAAAGTTATCGAAGTTTACAAATTTTTTTAAA
This sequence comes from Macrobrachium nipponense, assembly GCF_015104395.2. NCBI lineage: Eukaryota > Metazoa > Arthropoda > Malacostraca > Decapoda > Palaemonidae > Macrobrachium > Macrobrachium nipponense. The sequence continues at coordinate 11,989,042 of NC_087218.1, forward strand.
TCCTTCGTTCAAAAAAATAAGATTATAAAGTCAAATTTTACATATTCTTAATATTTATTACACAAAAGATGTCAATAATAATCTAGATCTGTAAAATCCTTTGTTAAAATAAATAAAATTAAGAAGTCAGAATTTCCAATAGCATTCAAAAGTGATTTTTCAAAATTGTCATCGTAGTAAATGGATTCATATATAATCCTAGTTTCTCTCCTTTATCCAAAACTGTTGTAAGAAAATCTTCATAGATTTCCTGTGATTTGCCGGAAAGAAAACCATACACACAGGTTATTACTAAATCAACGAGTGGGGCTTTTGTAGCAAATATAATTATTCGATTATTGGCTTCAGCACCATTATCATGAAGAAGAAAAGGCACAGAATTTTCTCCTCGAGTCATAGTCCTCTCTCCTGGAATTTTCAAGTCCCTGATCCTTAGGGCGTCCTTCTTGACGATTTCTTTGAACATATCTTTTAACTTTATTTATATTTCCCATGGCAAGTCTTCCTTCTTGAGTCATGCACCCCACTGATCCTTCATCTCGCTCATGATTGTGTTCTATACTTGAAATGACGTCCGATATTTCTAAATTTGTTGTTATTTTCTCCGTTACATCCAAACTCTGATCTTCTAAAACATTCCCATCTCTTCGTAGTAGCACTGGTGGATTTTTTTAGTATACATATAATCTATATAGCACAGTTTCTCTCCACCTTCTTTATTACGGGTGACTTCCATGATGGGCAAACAAATAAAGAAAAGTTTATTTACTCTCAACCTAAAGCTACATTTTTAAAGAAGGATCTTCTTGTAATCATTGTAAATAACTACCAAAAGAGAATTATCAATACAAATATTTATAGATAGTTTGCTAGTTAGCAGTTACTAAAAAAATAACATCATTTCCTTTTAACCACTGCAAATAACTATCGAATAACGATAGGTAATTTGTTAGTAGGGTTTTTGTCGTGTGGGGGTTTTGACAGGCATTCAACCTAGACAAATCATAACCAGAGGAACCTAGACAAATGATAACCAGAGGAACCTAGACAAATCATAACCAGAGGAACCTAGACAAATGATAACCAGGGGAACCTAAACAAATCATAACCAAGGGAAAACTAACATCATAACCAGAAGGCCTGAACCAAACATGACAAAGGGGACATACAAAATCCAGACCGAGAACCTGGACAAATCATGAACCGCCAGGGGAACCTAGACAAATCATAACCAGAGGAACCTAGACAAATCATAACCAGAGGAACCTAGACAAATCATAACCAGGGGAACCTAGACAAATCATAACCAGAGGAACCTAGACAAATCATAACCAGGGGAACCTAGACAAATCATAACCAGAGGAAACCTAGACAAATAACCTAACCCAGGGGAACCTGGAACAAATCATGACCAGAGGAACTAGACAAATCATAACCAGAGGAACCTAGGACAAATCACCACGAGGGAACCTAGACAAATCATAACCAGAGGAACCTAGACAAATCATAACCTAGAGGAACCTAGGACAAATGATAACCATTGGAACCTAGAACAAATCATAACCAGAGGAAACCTAGACAAATGATAACCAGAGGAACCAGGACAAAATCATGAACCAAGAAACCTAGACAAATCATAACCAGAGGAACCTATGGACAAATCATGAACCAGTAGGAACCTAGACAAAATCATAACCAAGGGGAACCTAGACAAATCATAACCGGGAACCTAGACAAAATGATAAACCGGGGAACCTAGACAAATCATAACCAGGGGAAAACTAGACAAATCATAACCAGAGGAACCTGGACAAATCAAATGACCAACCGGGGAACCTAGACAAATCTACCAGAGGAAACCTAGACAAATCATACCAAGGGGAACCTAGGAACTAGACCAAGGGGAACCTACATCAGAACCAGAGGAACCTAGACAAATCAATAACCAGAGGCAACCTAGAACAAATCATAACCAGAGGAACCTAGACAAATGAAACCAGGGGAACCTTAACAAATCATAACCAGAGGAACCTAGACAAATCATTAACAGAGGAACCTAGACAAATGAAACCAGGGGAACCTAGACAAATCATGACCAGAGGGGAACCTAGACAAATCTAACCTAGAGGAACCTGGACCAGAGGAACCTAAGGGTACCTTAGAAATAAATAACCACCAGGGGAACCTAGACAAATCAATAGAACCAGAGGGGAACCTACACAAATCATTACTAGGGAACCTGGATTAAATTATTAACCTAGGGGAACCTTACACAAATTATAACCAGAGGAACCTTGACAAATCATTAACATAGGGGAACCTAGTAATTCAAATTACCGGGGAACGTAGAATCCAATAACCAGGGGAAACCCTCAAATTAAATAAACCAGAGGAACCTAACACAAATCATTAACCATAAGGAACCTTAGACAAATTAACACTCAGGGGAACCTAACCCAAATCATAACCAGGGGAACTTTGACAAATCATAACCAGGGGAACCTAGATAATTCATAACCAGGGGAACGTAGACAAATCATAACCAGGGGAACCTACATAAATTATAACCAGTGGAACCTAGACAAATCATAACCGGAGGAACTTAGAAAAATCATAACCATTGTAACTTGGGGAGCAAATCATAACCAAGGGGAACCTACCATAAATTATAAACCAGAGGAACCTACACAAATCATACCAGAGGAACTTAGACAAATCATAAACCAGGGGAACTTAGGGACAAATCATAACCAGGGGAACCTACACAAATTATAACCAGAGGAACTTAGACATATCATAACCAGGGGAACTTAGACAAATCATAACCAGTGGAACCTAGACAAATCATAACCAGGGGAACGTAGACAAATCATAACCAGGGGAACCTAGATAATTCATAACCAGGGAACGTAGACAAATCATAACCAGGGGAACCTACACAAATTATAACCAGAGGAACGTAGACAAATCATAACCAGGGGAACCTACACAAATCATAACCAGATGAACCTAGACAAATCATAACCAGGGGAACTTATACAAATCATAACCAGAGGAACCTAGACAAATCATTACCAGGGGAACCTAGACAAATCATAACCAGAGGAACCTAGACAAATCATAACCAGGGGAACCTAGACAAATCATAACCAGAGGAACCTAGACAAATCATAACCAGGGGAACTTAGACAAATTATAACCAGAGGAACCTAGACATATCATAACCAGGGGAACCTAGACAAATCATAAACAGGGTAACCAATAGACAAATCATAACCAGGGTAACCTATAGACAAATCATAATCATGGTAACCTATAGACAAATCATAATCATGGGAACCTATAGACAAATCATAACCAGGGTAACCTATTCGATGATGTCAAGAGCAGCTCGACGTCAAAGCGTAGTCGAAATCTATCTGGTAGACGTCGTGGAAACTGATTGGCTGACGTCATAGAAGGCGTGACATCACAATATCAGCTAACAGTATTTGTCGATAGTGTGACGTCTGCTGCATTGAACTGTGGCTAGAAATATACCAGGTCGCGAATGCTAATGAAAGGGGATCTGTTATGCCCTAAGGCATACATGAACTAATTGCTAAGTCTCTGGAACTTGAACTCCTAAAACCACCTGTGGGATAAGAGCAATGAACAAGGTACCCGAGACCAAAATTCAGTTATTAGAGGAGTGCAGCAGTCCTGAGGAATCTAGCGTAAGCTTTACTGGTTCATAATGAGGCAGAGAAGCCAACGCACTAAGCGAAATGTTTCTGTGGTCAAAAGACTTACCAAAAATCATCTTATCACTTTAAGGGTAACAAAATCATATGATGGCGGTAGTAAGCTGTCTCGAGTATATATTTATTTTTTAATTTTGTTTTACTTCAGGGTAGAGGTCGTGGAACACCTCCTTTCATAAGAATAGCAGGTAGGCAGAGAATTTGGCTTTCTGATACTGACTACTATAAATGTCCAATAGAACAGGTTACTTTTTTTTTTAACTCTACCAAGGTAAAAATTCCCGCACCCCCTTCGGGTTCCAAAAACATGAATTTTGGTAATTAGCATGAAACGATACTAATAGTATAAAAACTCTTAACATACTTGCAGGATTATGAATTCTACTAGCCGTATGCGTCAAAATACAAATATTTGTTTATGTTTATTAGAAAAAGTGAGAAGCAAAATTGACATCACTGTATTTCATAGAGATTGCAATACACTGCAGTTTTGCAATTACTTTTGTGACTAACGACCGACAATATCCCCTTATAATCAGTCTGAAGGAAAATCGCTGATAAAGCGATTTTCAAAACTGATACAGGTACTTGACTTGTGGGGAGCGTTACTGAATACCGAGTGTCTTGAGTGGCGCACTGGTGACAGTGCAGTCCTCTGCCGCATTGACTTCACATCTGTTCCCTTTGGTCCCTTCTTACCTGGTCTATACACCTTTAAGAAACTAAAATGTGGGTGAACTTACCAGTCTTAAATCTCTGCGGCTTAAAGGTGAAGTGTGTGTCTACTGGGCTACAGAAGATTATGACACAAATACTGGTGACATCATATCTGTGCGATTATTTTTCCCCCCAAATTCACAGGACCTGGTGTGAAGTTACTTTGGGATAACAGCTATTCAGCTGGATGAGAACAAGGGGGCCATGTCACCGATCGGAAGAAAATTGTGTGTGTGTGTTTAAATATATGAATACACTCAATTTCAGTTACTATTTTGACTTTCAAAGATACTTCCCCAAAAAAATGGCAACACAAGGTCGCACGATTCCATAGAAACCCCTGCAACAGATAACAGCAATTTAAAAGAGAGAGAGAGAGAGACGAGAGAGAGAGAGAGAGAGAGAGAGAGAGAGAGAGAGAGAGAGAGAGAGTAAAAAGAACTAGCCGCAATTTTAACAAATTAAGCCTACTCACGAATGCATCTACAATCCAAACGTAGTGGAAAGCCATTCAATTTTTCCAGAGAATTCAATTCACAAAATATGAGCCAATAACGGCCAACAAACGCTGTATATTGCCTATAGGCGGAACACATACCAATGCTCCCGCTCCATATGTATTTGGAAAGAAAAACACGTGTCCCTTTCCAAATCAGGTCCTCCTTGCTCTCTCTCTCTCCCTCTCTATACTCCCCCCGACTCCCTCTTTCTTTCCCAGTGATTGAAGGCTATGAAATATTCAGTTTCTAATCAAAACAAACCAATGAAAAATTCTACCTGTGGACCCTCTCGTTTGCCAGAGCAGTTTCCCTTCCACATCATTTTGCAGTCCTTCTCTCCCACCCACAAGCTCTCTCTCTCTCTCTCTCTCTCTCTCTCTCTCTCTCTCTCTCTCTAACACGTGGGATTTTTATTTTCATTTTCATTATTTTTGTGGGATTTATATTTTTATTTTCATTATTTTTATTTATTTTTTTCATTTTTTCATTATTATCATTCTATTATTTACATTTCAATTATTATTATCTTATTATTTTTATTTTTAGTTTTATTATTTTTATAACTATTTTTATTTTTATTTTATTTTCATTTTTATTATTATTATTATTATTATTATTATTATTATTATTATTATTATTATTATTATTATTATTATTATTATTATTATTTAATTTTTTATTTTCTTTCAGCAGGGCATTTCTGCGTCAGCTTCACTTTCCATTTGGGCCTTTGAAGCTTTTGAAGGACACGGGATTTATGAAGCGCCCCATTAAATAAGGGTTATTATTTGAGGGCTTAGTTCCATACACAACGTTATATATATCGCCTGGCGTTTTGTCTCAGATCAACCCACCCTCTCTTCCCCAAACGATTTATTGTATAGAGAGAGAGAGATGGAGAGACGAGAGAGAGAGAGAGAGAGAGAGAAGAGAGCAGAGAGAGAGAGAGAGAACAAAATACATGATACGAATTCGGTAAAGCCGTGATGTCTAAATATACAAATATAAAAACTACAGGTTAAATGTGGCAGTGACTGCTGCTTTGTCTCACTCAAAAACTATTCTCCAATGCAGCATACGATTTTTAGGTGGGAAAAAAAAAAACAAATATAACTGTACAAATGCGAAGTGGTTCAGCAATAGTGAATTGTACGGCTTCATTTTTCATTTTAATATAACAGTTATATCGCGAAAAACAAGCGAACCATTGTATAAATACGTTATATGCATTCATGACACTGATGCGCGTTCTATGTTATTTCAAAATAACATTCAATTTTAATCATGGTTACACTCTTGATTTATTGCATTGGAATACGGGATTCTGTTCCTTTAAATTACTACGCTCTCTCTCTCTCTCTCTCTCTCTCTCTCTCTCTCTCTCTCTCTCTCTGCATTTGAGCTTTTTACTTTGCATAGTTGGATCATTATGATAACTGTATAAGATTTAGAGCAACGTTTCTGATTACCCTTTATAGATACATATACATGCCTGCATACATACATTCATATACACACAAATATACATACATATATAAATATATATATATATATATATATATATATATATATATATATATGTGTGTGTGTGTGTGTGTGTGTGTGTGTATATATATATATATATATATATATATATATATATATATATTTTCTTATAATAGGACATATCCAAAAAGTATTATCCTTCCGGTTTCTATTTTTTTGAGATGATGTACTTAAGCTTTCCCGACGGCGACCCACCACAATCGGCCAGCTACCATTATATCAGCTGACAACGCCACAGAACTATATTTTGACAATACTTGCAACGAAAACCGAAACGGTAAAACAGAGAGCTCTCTAAAGTTAGTTTCCAGATATATTTTAACACATGATTCGTACGGAGTACCTTGATATGTTTGATGATTGGAGGGTGGATGATCCACATACCAATTAGCAGACCTCCAGCCTCAGTATTTTTTAAGATATGAAGTGCGGACGGACGGACAAAGCCATCTCAATAGTTTTCTTTTACACAAAAATAAAAAGATAATAACGTCGGTAATAAAAAAATTTCTAAAACAACTTTTTTTTTTAACATATTTCAATTACAAAATACTCTAGAGACGAAATTTAAACTGTGTTCAATAACAACACAGAACATAAAAAACAAATGAAGTCAAGTTATGCGGCTTCGGTTATTTGCTCCTCCCAGACACATTAACCGGAATATGGAATAAGGATTCATGTCGTCGGACATCTAGTGTCTACGTTATGCCATTGATCAGGTAATGCAACATCAGAATAAAGTATTGATTCAATGCATTCCTTCCAGATGGAATTCAGCATTCCCATTTCCTCACAGACGTCAGGAATGCAGAAAGTGATCTATAGATGACGTACCCACTCGGCTGGATTTTCGGGCACCATTGCGGCCGAATGCCACTCCCGCCAACTCCTTAATGTGGGTCGCAGTTTCAGCTATTGAATTGGAAGTTGTGTCAACGACGGCGTCCGGCGTTCAATAATGATCACCCGTCCAAGTTATCGTGAGAACCAACAGAGCTGATAATAATGATTATATCTTAGTTTAACAAGACCACTGAGCTGATTAACAGCTCTCCTAGGGCTGGCCAGAAGGATTAGATATTTTTACGTGGCTAGGAACCAATTGGTTACCTAGCAACGGGACCTACAGCTTATTGTGGGATCCGAAAATACATTATTTCGAGAAATGAATTTCTAATCACCTGAAATATATTCGTTTGATTCTACGTTGGCAGAGTGGGGAATCGAACTTCGGGCTACCGAATAGCCAATAGAGCTGAGCTTCACCTTTTATAAGTAATGGCACAAGGTTACACAACCTTTTGATTTCTAAATGGAAAGAAAAAACATCAAGATTTTCTCTTTATTTCGAAAAATATGCAACGAACGAGTATAAACCAAGTCTTGCCCATAAGATATGATTCAAATATGTAGGAAAACTGAACTAAATGGCTGACTGACACAGTGCCGAAATCAATAAGGCAATAAATATCCCAATTATGCTATTAACTGTCTATAAGATAAGATTCATATATACAGGAAAAATATAAACTAAATAACTGATTGACACGGTGTCGAAACCAGTATGATGATAAATATCACAATGATTCTATTAACACTAAATAACTAGAAATAGCTTTACTTCACGTAACACAAAAAGTACAGAATGTTAACCAATAAATGCATACTTTAAGACCTCACGAGAGCCATCTATCACGTAGAATATTGAGTCGGCTTCTCCAATGCAAGTTCCTGCACGCACTCATTCCTCCCCAAAAATAATCATGAATAAATGCACTTTTAGCATACCTCACGTTTGCTTTAAATCTATATGTGAAACGCTTCACATATGTGATTAATCCTATTCCAACTTACATGCTAAACTGCTTCCTGTGTGTTCTTATAGCTATGAATACGTTATAGACTCACAAAGTTAAGTGTATCTTAGTTTAAACAGACCACTGAGCTGATT
>NC_087218.1:12017500-12020000 GCF_015104395.2 Macrobrachium nipponense
CATATATATATATATATATATATATATATATACATATTGATATATTATATATATGTATATATATATATATATATATATATATCACATATATATATATATATACATCAGGTGTCCTAGTTTTCGTTGATGAGATGCTGATTAAATTAGAAACAAAGGTTAAAATTATCATCATTGTAGTTATTCAAAGCTTTGGTACGTTTGCTGGAAACAGTGAATCACAAACTAAAGAAAAATCTTCAATACAAAAATTAAATAAAACTTAATATATTTTGAAAACAAAATTATATTTCATAATTCATCTGAATGCTAATGAAGTTTGATAGACCGAAAAAAATTATAGTTAGGCATGTTTACAAAAGTGAAATTTGGCAAACACCTGTTCATCGCGATGACATAATCTACGATAAATAAATAAATAACAACCAAATAAATACACAAATACATAGATAAGTGAATAAATAAAGCAATAAATAAGTAAATTGATTAAGCAATACGACCGTAAATAATCATAGCTTTAAACGTTCAAGAAAAAACTGGATAATTACGCTCCAGCCAGATCTAAAATTAACATTTAAGCCTTTCAACGCTTCTATTTTAAAAAGATGAGCTGGCAGTATGTCGTAAAAAGAGAGAGAGAGAGAGAGAGAGAGAGAGAGAGAGAGAGAGAGAGAGAGAGAGAGAGTCAAGTAGACTTGTCAGACGGTTAAATGCGAGCGATTTATAGCACACTCCTAATTACATGTCGCCTTCATCTTTTTCTTATTTTCTCTCTTCTTCTTCTTCCTTTTCAGAACCCTGAAAAGGACTTTAGGCTCATGTACGAATTTTCTTAATGATCTGTCATCACTTAAAAAGAAAAAAAATATATCTTCCCTGAAGTTTTAAAACATCCCTTCTCTCTCTCTCTCTCTCTCTCTCTCTCTCTCTCTCTCTCTCTCCTATAAGACCCAACCTCTAATAGGCGACTAATCGCGGCTATTAAATATTCATGACGAGGAAAGGGACTTCGCGTACTGAAGCCAACGGACCGATCCGCCCTATTTCCTCTCCACTTAATTCTACTAAGCCTCACCAAAATCGCCTCTAGTAGAAAAAATGTATATAATTGATTTATTGCCTAAGAAATACTTCCACATGACAATAAAAAAAATATCTGGCGCAAGGTAATAAATCACTTAGCAGATGGAGGGAAATTACGTATTTCACATAATCGCGAAACGTTATAAATCATAGCTGAATTTTTTTAAAAGAGCTCTATGAATAACTGACAGCAAATATTTACTGGAAAATTACAAAAATGAAATAAAAACGATAAATAAAAATGAAATAAAAGGAGTATAAAATAAAATAAAAATGAAATAAAAGGAATATTTGATTAACTTCCCAAATTAAAAATATGACATCAAAAAGTTACTGAACTTGAGATGATAAAACCACTTCTACGCATTCAAAAACATTAACTTACTTCACGAATAAAAAAAAGGACAACATCACATAACTGTAAACATAATTAGTAAATCATTTATAACAATCTTCAAAAACGAGGAAATGTCTCAAAGGGCTATCAATTTCACCCTGATAAAATGACCGTACTGAATAATTCTACAGAGACAATTTATTTAGCGGAATTAAAAGGGGCGAGGGTCAAATTCATCTAAAATCTAAAATTCAGACCCAGATTCTATCGGTTTCTGTAAATAAACTACTAATCTTACACATCATCAAATACTTTTACAGGTAAGAAAAGTAACTTAAGTGCTAAGTGCAGCCTTATTTAAAAACTATTCACCTAGAGGTCATCGCATTATTCTGCAAACCATAAAAGAAACTGACACTCAGTGTCCACTTAGGTCATATAGAAAAAAAGCAACATTGGAATGTCAAAAAATGTCCTGCAGAATAAAAAAAAATACTTGAAAATGTGAACGAAAAAATTCCAAGTGTCAGTAACCATCGACATAAATCCAACAGTTTACGAAATTCTTCAACAACAAAAAATAACCTACTGTCGATGTTATTCCTCAACGTATAAAACATTTACGTACAGTACTTAAAGTGGAAACAAAACACCTGGAAACTGCAAGATTTTTTCCTGTCAAATATGATCTAACACAAATTACTTTTCTTTTGAAATATTTCATATACAGCGTCAATTATGTTTCATGAAAAACAGTGAATTTGGAGCGTATAAAATTTCTATAAAGAACTAAACAATAGGTTTCGTATCTCCTACAAATCAAGAAAAATCAAGTCCATCAACTTGAATATAAAAATTATGACTTGTTTTGCCAAAGTCTTCAACATTTGTAGCTACTGCAAAACTAATATTATTTTTAAAAACAGAAGTCTTCTTCATTCACATTCGGCCCGAGTTTCTTCCGCTCAAGCCCCGTCGATTAACCGGAAACGACTTGGGCGATGAGAGAATCCAATTGAAAATTATATATGCAAGAGTGAGAGCCATTAAGCGAGAATAACAGCTGGGAGGAAGTGCTTGTGT
>NC_087218.1:12025000-12030000 GCF_015104395.2 Macrobrachium nipponense
TCTCCTCTCTTTAGGGAACAAGTGTCTCGCAGTCATCGATGTAGTGTGAATGAAAGAAGGAGTCAAACGACGGGTGTTCCATTCACTGAGAGTGCCACCTGGCAAAGAGCGATGCGGCACTGCTCCTAAAACAGGGGGCGCGAGTGCCACTGACAGGGTGAGGGAATGTATTGCATTGTCGTTGTCATTACTTCCTTGCTTTAGCTGAAAAGGCACTAATGCGATGTTCTGCTTTAAGCAGAAAGGGAAAGGTGGAAGGGGAAGGGGAATGGGTTGGGAGGGGGGGGGGGGGGGGGAGGGGGGGGGGGGGGGGGGGGGGGGGGGTTTAGTTCCAAACAGGTCAGCTTCTCTGCGTGCGCGCCTGTACGCTTGGCTACTGTATGATTGTTTCTGTGTGCTTCGTTCTGTACGTAGTCTGTCTGGAATAGCGAATTTGCTCCTTATAGGTTCGCTTCTGTACTGACTGAACTTCTGTGCGTTTGGTCACTTCTGTAGGTTTCTATATATCTATACATTTAAGAGTTTGCTCGTCTAGCGCGAGTGTACTAATCATTGTTTGCTTGTGTAAGAATGACTATATTTGTAATCATGATTATAAAAAATACAAGTGTGTAAGTTAGCATGCATATTTCTGCTTGAGTATAAGTGTGCTTCCATATGATTGCTTGTGTGTGCTTGCTCGTACATGAGTTTCCTTTGCAGAGAAGCAAACATAGCGATAAATTATCTAATCTCGAAAAAGAAAGTTCTGACATTCAATTGCAAAGATAAGTCGACATAATTTTACTATCACTGGAATTCTAGTTCACTTGATTCTTCACTGATCTACAAAGAGAGAGAGAGAGAGAGAGAGAGAGAGAGAGAGAGAGAGAGAGAGAGAGAGCTCCAGCACTGCAACAGAACAATGAACGGGCAACACGAAACACTTCCTAGCCGAGATCCGACGAGAAAACAGCAAAAACGATGGTGGGGGCAGAGGGGTCGAGTGAGCCTTAACCAGGAGAGAGGCTGCAAACCTGAATCTTGAAGGATCGAAGGATATAGGTCTGGTGAATGGAGGAAGGAAGAGAGTTCGGAATCCAAGTGTAAAAGATAGAAAAAAACACACATACACACACAAGTAAGGTGTTAACGGGCAGGCGTATTTCTCACTTCTGTGCCATTGAAAGCCTTATTTGGCCAATTAAGACCTTTCTGTCAAAACTCTTGTTTGAACTCTCCTCCGAGGCCTTTCTTTCGATGAAAAGGCTTTTGTTCTAAGTCCAATTATGTCCACTTGGGGCCTTGTTTTTGCAGACCCTCGATGAGACCTTTTTAACGGCTGTTCGAAACATTCTCGTTTCTAACGGCTACACTTCGCAGGGTACAACAATTAACAGTAATCAAAGAATTCCACGGTGGATTATCAGGCGGAAATTAAATACTGGCAGGCCGCACTAACAGACGTCAAGTAATTCCATGTCAGTAATTGACAGGCATCAATTCCGAGTCACTTAACTTGACAGAAGTCAAACAATTCAGGGTTAGAGTAACTGACCGGGATCGAATTAACTTCATTGTTGCTTGACAGCGATTCTATATCACATTACGCGACGATGATCATATACATATTCCCACACTAACTATAATCGAACTATAAAGTTCTATAACTGACAGCAATCGAATCACGCAAATCACTCTTGACTGACAGGAATAATCAAGCTCTTTCCGAACCCAATAAATGACTGAAACTGAAATGTATAGTTGCTAGTGCCGTGGCATGCCGCTCAGATGCCGCGGGTTAGAGTCTCCCGAAAATCACAAGCTCAGTATCACGATCAGTTACCGCTGTGGGAGGTTGAAACCAACATTCTTTGGAGGCTGGAATCGCAAGTCAGTGGTCCCTTTGGTGTGCTTGTTCCGTTTGAATAGGTTTCACGTACTGGAATTGATAATAATGATTTAGGAGAAAATTGAATCATGAAAGCTGTCGTTGTCTTTCAAACTCTTGCGTCATCAGCGAAAGTTTCACCCTCACATTTGTCTTTCCAAAACGACCCAATAAATCCCGGAAAAGGCGCCAGTGATTAACATCCCGCCATCAAGGAATTTCCGCGAAAATGCAGAAGGAAGGAAATTTCAGACCAGCAATGATAAATATTCTCTCATAAAGTGAAGAGGCATTGCTTAAAAGCAGAGTAATGACACTGTCTTGCAGACAGAGTTTTCAAGAAAACAATATATACTGACATACAAAAAGGGGTTTGTGTGAGGGCGCAGTAGGACCAGCAATGATAAATATTCTCTCATAAAGTGAAGAGGCATTGCTTAAAAGCAGAGTAATGACACAGTTTTCAAGAAAACAATATATACTGACAAACAAAAAGGGGTTTGTGTGAGGGCCCAGCAGTAGCAGTTACTTCGAAAATAAACGCGGAAATCACCTTTCAAGGGGTTGTTGCTCAAACATTGAACTGGGATACAAAAACGCCTATAACTAACAGAAAATTGTATTGCAAGACTCTATTTCCACCTGGATTCTGCTCCTCACTGCTGAAAGCAGAATCTGTAACAGAAAAATATTAGAAAAAAGGTATTTTAGTATGCGCTCGCAAAAACGGCTACTGCTTTTAAAACTATAAAAGATCAAGAGCAAAAATAAGTCTCATTTAATAGCTAAAGGCGGTGTCAACAATATTTGGAGAAAAACTGAGTACATTAGAGTTAATGCTTTTTTTATTTGCGTTTAAGATCGACTTTTAAAAAATGTTCCATATTTGACATCAGTCCCTTAAAAAAAAAAAAAAAAAAAAAAAAAAACTTAAAAAAAAAAAAAAAAAAAAAAAAAAAAAAAAAAAAAAAAGACGATTTCGAGAACGCATTAGAAGAATCTTCGAATTTGTATCTTATCTTCATTAAAACGCGAACGACTTAGTCCTAGAAAAATTACACTTATTGGGTTCTATGGCCAGGAGGAAGTCCTAATAAATGTACAAATGACAGAAAATTTAGATTACACTTTTGATAAACCATGGTGGCTTGAAACCTGCAGCTTATTTCCAGGGATAATTTTGAATTTCGAATTTTGAGCCTTATTTGAAGAGCCATGTAAATGATTTCGTCCCAAAATTTGTTTAGAATATGTTTCTAAAAAGTAATATAAGAATAAATTAAATATTCATTCCTATATTATCTAAAATGTTTTAATTTTATTGTTTAAACAATGTCTAAAGCAACGTATAAACAGTAAGCATAAAATTCGCTTAGGCATAATGCCTAAGCGAATTTTATGCTTACTCTCATTGTCTGATCCCAAAACTGCATACAAATTTAAACGTTCCATATATACTTTGACTGCAACCGAGCCTCTGCTCAAATTTTGATCCGAAGTCTTACGTTAAGTTGCACCGAACTTGAGTTTAATCACTTCGCAACTCGACCCTCACCACAATATTATGACCTGCAGGTACCGTGCATCTCGTTTATAAGTGATCAAGGTTCTCGTCTTACTACCTCGAGAACATTGCCGTTATCTACACAAGTGTTTCAGATGCATACAAAGGTCTGTCATTCGTCCATAAACATGAAGGGTACACTTTCCCCAAGAGAAACAAAAAGTGGATTTAACACATAATCCAAACCTCCTCTTTGGTTTAAGTTAAGTATATCTTAGTTTAACCAGACCACTGAGGTGAGGTGATTAACAGCTCTCCTAGGGCTGGCACGAAGGATTAGATATTTTTACGTGGCTAGGGACCAATTTCGGTGGTCTCGGCATATTGTTGTATGAGCCGTGGCCCATGAAACTTTAACTACGGCCCGGTGGTGGCCTTAAATAAAAATTGCCGTGTTGATCATCCACCTTAAATAAAATAAAAACTACTAAGGGTAGAGGGTTGCAAATTGGTATGTTTGATGATTGGAGGGTGGATGATCAACACAGCAATTCGCAGCCTCTAACTTCAGTAGTTTTTAAGATCTAAGGGCGGACGGGCAGACAAAGGCGGCACAATAGCTTTCTTTTCATTTTCAGAAGAAAACTAAGAACTTGCAGTTGAAAGGTCCAAGCAAATCCAAAAGCGATACTTCAAGTAATTAAAAGAGAATATTAAAGGTACAAATAGTCAAAAAGCGTCACGCCAGACGTTTTGAGTTGATAAATAATCAAAACAAGGCGAGGCCACCCAATCGCCTACAAGCATCTAGGAGCGCATCAAAAGCACATAAACAGTCATGGAATCTCACGAAGAAACCACCTCCACTCTAAACTGTTTAACTATCCTATTAACATGCAAGTGTGGTAATTAAACATCCCAGTGACGGTATTACAAACAACGTTGTCCGGGTTCCTTTGCACCGGGAGATGCTGTCAAGACATTATCACTATTTAATGAACTATTATTACTCTCAATATTATAATCATTACCAGAAAGAATTATTCTACACACACACACACACACACACATATATGTATATAATATATATATATATATATATATATATATATATATATATATATATATATATTATACATATAATTGCTTCAATATCGAATTAAATTGACAAAATGAGTAACTTAAACCAGATGATATTAGAGATGATGATACTATCTCATCTAAACTTTTCTGGTTCGGATGCAGAGAAAAATGGCACTTAATTGCATGCATACATACATACCTTTATTATATATATATATATATATATATATATATATATATATATATATATGTAAAATATATATAATATATATATATATGATATATATATGATATATTTTTTTATATATTATTATATATATATATATATATATATATATATATATATATATGCGTTGTTGAAACATGTATCTTATCGTGTATGTATATGCTTTACTCCCCCGGTCTATCACAGGACTAATAATAACAAGTGTAAATAGTTCAGTAACATTTCAAAGAGCACATCTTTAAACGAGCATGATGAAATCGTAAAGAAACATTCAGAGAGAGAGAGAAGAGAGAGAGAGAGAGAGAGAGAGAGCTCAG
>NC_087218.1:12035000-12042500 GCF_015104395.2 Macrobrachium nipponense
CTTCCGAACCACGTCGAGAGTGAACTTCTATCACCAGAAATACACATCTCTAACACCTCAATGGAAGGCCTGAGAATCAAACTCGCGGCCACTGAGGTGGCAGGTCAAGACCATACCGATCACGCCACTATTGGCCATGGGCCGAAAGGCGAGAACATGGACAAAATAAACCGAGAGTCGAAAAGCGAGACAGCAGGGGCAAAACGAACATGGAACACCAGAAGATGTAACAAATAACGACACACAGAAGTCAGTGAAACATAAGGCTCATAACTTCAACGAAGGCTTCATTGCACTTACAGAACGCCACACACCACATCGCCTTCATGTTCGGCATTTCTCATAAGTTAATGGCCTTTGTGGTCTGTTCCATTTAGAAGCGAATTCTCGTTCTCTTTAAAAAAAAATGACGGAGAAGTGAATGAAAGACGCAAATGAAAGACTCCTAAACGTGACCTCTGCAACGCCTCTTCTTACCTTCTTCTATTACTCTAGCAAGTTTGTCCCCTCAGAAAATCCCGCATTACCTCGAGGTCGGTATCACCATCTTGCCCTCGGTGGAAAATGCGAGCGCACAACAAGAGGAGAAATCATAAACCACATCGCCTCGACGTCATAAAATCAAGGTTATTTGAGGATAAACATGAAATATGGAAAGGTCGTGGCTGTGGCGGCCGCTACCTCCGCTCTTGGGCTGGCTGGCTGGCTGTCTGTCTCTCTCTCGAAGCTTGGCTTTGCCTGCCGTAAAAGTTACCTCAGGGTAATTTACTCTTGGTTCCTTTTGATGCCACCGGGAGGGTCAAGAAGAAGAAGAAAAGGAAGAGGAGGAGGAGGAGTTGAGGCTCTTCTTCTTCTTCTTCTTCTTCTTCTTCTTTAACCTCCTCTTTTGGAGGACAACGAAAAGATTTGTGAAAGGTTCATTTTCGACGGTTCAATAATAAAATTAAGCTGCCCCCGTCTGCACTCTCCCGGAGTTTTACAACTGAATAAAAATGTCTCGGCGAGATATAAATGACTTAAGATATTTCTTTTCGCTAAATATGGATGTGTTAATAAGGAGAATAAGACGCAAATGTTAGGGAAGTGAATCTCGTTTAGCGCGAGACACAAACAAATATGAATTCAGAGAAAAATATTGAAACTTTAACACAAATAACGGCCCCACCAAACCCCACCCCTACGCCACCCACACACATAAATATACATGTGTATATATACATATAAATATTGATGTATGTATATATATAATTTATACAAGTACATATATAATTAGGCTAAACAAATATGATTCATATTTATGTGTGCATATACATAAATATAATTTGTACAACTACATATATAATTAGGCTAAACAAATGTGATTCATATATATGTATGCATATACATGAATATAATTTGAACAACTACATATATAATTAAGCTAAACAAATGTGGTTCAAACCTCGTTACAGCCACAGTATATTGGCGTAAATGGAAAAAAACAAACGAGAACAAAAACAAACAAAACATGATTGATTGGAATATTCCATGATCTCGTGATGCCAAGAGCTGCTGACAAAAACCATGTTACTTGGTTCGATTTCACAATACGGTTAAAGGTTCTGTCTTTGAATCGTCGTAATTCTGTTTGTCCAGTTCAATTGAAAGGGAAAATATACGATCTTTGAAATTTTTTCCACAAATGACATGAACTACGAGATTCTAAGATGTAGATTATAGTTAATGCGAGTATGGAACGGCCAAGGTCACCCACCCAGAAACTGACCAGAGAGCATATGTCTCTTCTAGCATCAGGGGTATCTTGAACCTGGCAAGGTCAAAATACACTAAGTTGAGTTAGCACGAGAAATTGCATTTTTGGACATGAATAATTATACAATAAGCCACCCACAAAACATCGGGCTCCTAATTATTCAAGAAACACTGTTATAGTGGTTAGCGTCGTGGTATGCCACTCAGATGTTGCGGCTTCGCGTCTACACCACGGCGATGAAAAAGCACTGGCTCTTCCACATGATCAGTTACCGCTGCTGCGTGGGGTCTGCGGTGTGAGGTTGACACCTATATTTCTTGGAAGATTGAATTTCAAAGTCAATGGAACGTTTCATATTCAACTCTTACCATTCGCTTTCAAAATTTCTCTTGCTCTGTATTCTTAAACCAACGATCCTGACTTATAAAGGAGCGTTTATCACAGCTTAAGGATATAAGCCAATTAACACCTACCCGCGATTATAGTTTATCATCATGGAATCCTACCTCAAGTAAAATAATTGTTCATGGATAAATCAGAAAACTCGTAAGTAATATTATAACAATTTAAAAATGGATGCCTGATAAATAATAAATAATATATATATATATATTATATAAAATAATATATATATATATATATATATATATATATATATATATATATATATAGATATATATATATATATATATAAAGGTTTTTTTGCCACGAAGGAAAAAATGAAAAAGCTAGATAGCCAAGTACTTTCGGTCCTGTTCGGACCCTTTACTGAGGCCTCAGAAAAGGGTCGGAACAGGACGAAAGTACTGGCTATCTCGCTTTTTCCATTTTTTCCTTCGTGGCAAAAAAAAACCTTTATTTATACATAGCATCACGTTTTATATACTTCGTGATCAAAGTTATTCCATATATATAGATATAAGATTATAATATTAATGATATAAGATATGATGGATAATATAGAGATATTACTATATATATAACATACATACAAATAAAAATTGAATGGAAGGTTTTATATACGTTCGTGAGCAAGGTTATCATTTATAGGAATATTATTAGATATATATATATATATATAATATAGATTCTATATATATATATAATACATATATATATACGAAAATTAATTATCATTATAATATAACTATATATATATAATATATATATATAGATTAAGTTATACATACAACAAAAAAAAAAAAAATAATGACCAAAAGAGTTCCAATCCTTTATTACAAACATAGCCAACAACTTTCAACCGTTCGTTTCACCGTGTAATGAACCATATATGTATTTTTTTTCTCTGTTCCGTTCTCGCCACTACATCTATTTCCACTGGTCTACATCTATTTTCACTGGTCGTCGGTTTTACGGAAACCCAAATACGCGAGAATGGTCTCTCTCTCTCTCTCTCTCTCTCTCTCTCTCTCTCTCTCTCTCTCTCTCTCTCTCGACTTCTTTCCGGAACCTTCGTTTAGGCCGAGTCGCAGCAGTAGGAAGCTACTAAGGTGCCACCTACACACTTCACAAAACACAAAAGGCGCTCTTGAGCTGAGGCGACACAGACAAAAATGGAGGTTTCATGAAGATTTCTAGTACACTCACTCAG
The DNA here is from genome assembly GCF_015104395.2 of Macrobrachium nipponense. Classification (NCBI taxonomy): domain Eukaryota; kingdom Metazoa; phylum Arthropoda; class Malacostraca; order Decapoda; family Palaemonidae; genus Macrobrachium; species Macrobrachium nipponense. The sequence goes on from NC_087218.1 coordinate 12,038,366, forward strand.
GGCCGTGACTATATATATGTATATATATATATTTATATGTATGTATGTATGTATGTATGTATTGTATGTATGTATGTATATATATATATATATATATATATATATATATATATATATATATATATAATATATATATATATATATATATATAACATACATATATATGTATACATATAATCACGTGTATATATATATATAAATATATATATATATATATATATATATATATATATATATATATATATATATAGGTTATATATATAGATATATATCTATATCTATATAATATATATATATATATAATATATATATATATTATATATATCACATCACCGGTATCCAAATACAAGCTTTAAAGCTGCCAACGTCCTTTAATAGCTCATCGCTCTGCCTCGGAATTAACATATTTTCATTATACGTAGATCTTTTTTTAGTTGACAAGAAATTCGCCGGCTAGTGGGCGCGAACCATGGAACCAAGAATTCAGGACGTACAGCGAAGCTCTTTTACCACAAGGCTATCACGAGAGGTAGAGCGAATTGGATATAAAGTAAACTTGCAGCTTAATTATATATATATATATATATATATATATATATATATATAATATATATATATATATATATATATATATATATATATGTACACACTAAGAGTTTTCCTACCTGAGGCCACTTTACCTTTTCTTCCGGTACCTGCTTCGCCTCCCCTTCTCTACCGTCCGGGAACTTCCAGGAAAATACGTTGTTATGGTTGGCGTTGGTGTATAGTTGTTTTTGTACTTGAAAATCAATTTTCTCTCGGAGCTGCTCCTCCCGTACTTTCTCTGTCATCTGGGTAGTTACTTGAAGCACTTCTTAACCTTTGAGAATGTTGATGTCCCTGTTTATTTATTTATTTATTTTTGTCTCTCTCCCTCCATTCAACATATCTCTCAGCAAATGCTCAAAATCAATCGTAAAGAAACCTCGTTATTTCATGATCTCTTGCTATTGCAGACTTTCGGCTTTTTATTTTAACAACTACTTCGTCCCTCATTACAATCTGGATACTTCTTCACGACTATATTTTGTTACATGTTACGTTGGCCTTGCACGTAATATATTTAAGTACTTAAATCCTTTTCCCGCTATCTAGATACCTCTCGATATCAGTTGTTTTTTGTTTGTTTTATTTGCTGACTTTGTCACAAGATTTTTCGTCTTTTGTCGTTGTTGTGCTTTTATTTCTCTCATTCATTACTTACCGCCTTGATAGGGGTACTAAAAGACTTACGAGTCGACTTCTGATGCTTATTTTCCATCTGTATCTCGATGCTCCCTGACATTCGACTCTGTCGTTCTTTTTTTGTTTCTGTCTCTCTTTTTTCCTTTTCTTCTTCTTCTTCTTCTTCTTCTTCTAGCGGGCAAGCAACCCATTTCCTCTGGCCACGCAAACCCACCTTCCGACGTCCTCAGACCCGCCATTCTTTTTCTTTCCATTCTTCAACATTTTTCCCCTCGCAGACAATACCTTGTGTCTTCCAATCTCTCTCTCTCCTCTCTCTCTCTCTCTCTCTCTCTCTCTCTATCTCAGGCCAAGACCAATCCTTCTCATATCCCCCGAGGCCTACACCTTTGTCCGTTTCCTTTAGCTGTGAAGCAGGACCTCAGCTGTGCAACTCTTAGCCTTCCCCTCACCCCCCTCCGCCAGCCCCTGCCCTCCTTCCCATCCGATCTACCCCTCCTACCTTTCCTTCAGGCAAGCGCTGTGTTTGAGGAAAAGGAGGTGAAGATATAGCAGACAAATCCCTGACACCAGAAACGCCGTCTTAGTCGTAAAGGTCTAAAAGATGACGGATATTTCGCATACCTATATCTGCTTGTCATCTTGATAGAAAATGGAACCCAATGCAATTTGGCCCGAAGAAAACAACGGCAAAAAAAATTGAGACGAATATATATTTTAGGCCAAAGGCCAAGCACTGGGATTTATGAGGCCTTTTCAGTGCTGAAATGGAAATGGATAGTAAAAGGTTTGAAAGGTGTAACAGGAGGAAAACCGCAAAGCAGTTGCACTATGAATCAGTTGTTAGGAAAGGGTGGAAAGTAAGATAAAGAAAAAGAATATGAAAGGAGGTACAGTAAAGGGAACGAAAGTGGTTGCAGCTAGGGGCCGAAGGCACGCTGCAAAGAACCTTAATTAATGCCTACAGTGCACCGCATGAGGTCCACTAACGGCACTACCCCCCTACGGGGAAAAGGAAAAAAAAAGAGAGAAAGAGTGTGCATTATTCCAAAATGTGGTGATAGCCTGCTTCCTGAAGAGCAGAAGGTTATATGATTTTTATGATGGTGAAAATTAAATTGCAGCTTTAAAGATTTGTCTACGTCAACTAACCTATTAAAAGATACCCTGAGTAATAGCTAATTTTGACTGATCCATTCAAAGAAACGTTGAGTAGTAGCTAATTATGACTACTCCATTAAAGGAAACGTTGAGTAATAGCTAATTATGACTACTCCATTAGAAGAAAAGCTCAGAAATAGCTAATTTTGACTACTCCATTAAACGAAAATTTGAGTAATAGCTAATTTTGATTACACCATTAAAGGAAACGTTGAGTAATAGCTCATTTTGACTACATCATTAAGTGAAGTTGAGTAATAGTTAATTCTGACTATTCTATTAAAAGAAACGTTGAGTAATAGCTAATTTTGACAATTCCATTGAAAGAAACGTTTAGTAATAACTAAATATGACTACTCCATTAAAAAGAAACGTTGAGCGATAGTTAATTATGACTGATCCAAGTCCCTTTACGTAATCGAATAGCAACATGAATTCTCCTCTTTGATTCCGTTTTCCATTTCTAATGGTATTCTTTTCTCCACAAAGCAGGCCTATCACTTCCTTCGGAGTTAAAACCTATACTCTTTTGCCCACTCCCCCCTCCCCAACTTTTTTTTGGAAGCCAAATGTGAAAACATTAGACTACGTCTTCCATAGATGAAAGTCAGTCCTTGAAAATAGCACCTAATCCTTTACTGGTCTTTGCTATAACACCAAGGAATATTTTAGTTATAGAAATAAATACCTACATATATATATAATATATATATATATATATATATAATATATATATATATAAATATATATATATATATATTATCTCTTGCAAAACATCCAAAACAAGAAGCCTCTTTCTTACAGCCCTTGGAATGTCGGGCTGGCAGGTAGAGTCCACGAAGGGACATTTTTCCATGGGGCTCGTGATATTGCAGACGAAATCAAACGTACTTAATCTGAAGAGACATGAAGAGACATAATGAGACATAATGGACCCAGTGAGGCCACTGGAGGCTGAAGATGGAGCCATGAGGCTTTTGACCTACATCTCTCTCTCTCTCTCTCTCTCTCTCTCTCTCTCTCTCTCTCTCTCTCACACTTTATTCATTCCACTCAGCGAGTGATACCTACAACATTTTCGATTTTCTATTCTTTACAGGATGGAAAATTATCTTATCTGGGCCCGTTTCGTTTCTTATATATATATTACACATACAAATATGCACTTATATGTGTGTACACATAGTATATGGTCCGCTGGTATGGTGATTAGAGTCGTGGCATGCACTCACATGTGGAGGGTTCCAGTCTCCCCTAGGCCGATGAAAAATCACTGGCTTTGTATCATGATCATTGATTATTATTATTATTATAATTATTATTATTATTATTATCATTATCATAATTGGTTCAACCGGACCACAAAGTCCAACTTCTGCATTCTTTTTACGAAAGTCCAAAGAGTTGATTCTTAAATGAGTGATAACTGGAACAAGATAAAGCTCGAAGAGGAACACTGACAGCTAAGAGTGAAGATGAAATAAACGAATAATTAAAAGCGCAAGGATGAAAAAACAATGCAGGATCGGTCTCCGGGATAAAAAGACTAGAAAATCTCAGAGGGAACTAGCCAAGGCGCCCTGTTAGCAATCCTCCCGGATGACAACTCCTGAGATCTATGCTAGTATTGCACCAGCCCCGTTATTTTTTGGGGGGAGGGGGGCGGCATTCCCCTAGGTTATATATGGCGTCCCGCCTTCTTCAAGGAAAGGTCACGTGACTCGATTACATCTCGGGAAAATGCCTC
>NC_087218.1:12047500-12077500 GCF_015104395.2 Macrobrachium nipponense
AGAAATAAAAAAGTTATTAACTACGCTTACACTAAAATAAATATAATTTAACTTTTCCGAAACTGCTGGCATCACAACACTTTCGGATGCCGAAGACAAAAAGAGAATCGGTGTACACGAACCCAAAATAATCATAACAAAAAGTTTTAAATTTACCGTCATGCAACCCACCGACCCAAACAGACATGAGATTAATTAGAAAGAGAGCGCGCACACACATATTATATATATATATATATATATATATATATATATATATATATATATATATATATATATATATATATATAATTCATATATTTAGATGGACACAGACATAGAGACATGTAGATAGCTTGACAGATAAATACACAGATATACAGACAGACAGGTACGTGGATAGATCTTTCCAAATGAAAAGGAAAACTTACCCTCAGCTGTTATTGAATTAATATCTACCTCATATTTGAACACAACATACATATACACATATATATTCCATACACACACATTATATGTATATATAATTATTGACATATAGATTTAATCATGTACATGCAGTCGAACAGAGCCGATTCGGTGAACACATACTAGGATGGGATTTGAAGGAACAACTCTAAATCACCCTATATATATATATATATATATATATATATATATATATATATATATATATATATATATATATATATATATATATACGTGTGTGTGTTTTATTTATTCATATACGACGCAAAACCAATGTCAAGAACCTCACGTTACCAAAAGAAGGTCAGAAAGGTGAACATGTCGCCGCCTCGTAATCCCAGTGATCGTGCCATTTCCCCTCGCTGTCTCTACTACTTGACGCATGACTTCAAAACGAATACAAAAATGTCTCAATGAAAAGGCGAAGAGATGTGGTCTCATCTCGCAGTTTTTAATTAAAGGAGTTCATGGCGAACCTCTCGGGAAAATGCATTCTACATTTCTACGAGCCGGGTTGAGCGTCTTTCTTACCTGTCAACTCCCGCCCCCCTCGTCGCTGACGAAATCTCACGTACCTGAAATACAAAAGATGAAGATCTTGTCAGTGCCTTATATTCAAAGATATCTTTGAAAATCATAGTCGATATATTTTGTACAGTTTACAACATTCTTATGTAACAATTGTAAAAATACAAAAATACTTCTTACAATATTCTTATATAATGATTCTAAAAATATAATAATACTTCTTACAATATTCTTATATAAAAATTCTAAAAGTACAAAAATACTTCTTACAATATTTTTATGTAATAATTCTAAAGATATATAAATACTTCTTACAATATTCTTATATAAAGATTCTAAAAATACAAAAATACTTCATTTCTGTGGTATCGACTTGAATGATTCATGTTAAGTCTACCGAGGGAAAAAAACTAGACAAAATAAAATTAATGAAGGAGGGAAAGTGGGTCAAAACCTTTTACTCGGCTAATTCCAGCGTGACTGAAAACCTCCAAAATAAAAACAAAAAGGGACCTCGGTACGTGCGTATCTTGCAAAAGAATATTTCAATAAAAAATTACCATGAGATCTTAAAAAAAAAAAAGTACGGAAACAAAAAGGGTCATGACCAAGGATCTTGAAAGGAGGGTCGCAGTTCTTGACCCAGAGAGTTTTCGGTTGCAATGAATGCTTCTGCTCAAAACTCACATAAACACTGATGCCTCTCGGGCGTCATTGTGACTCATTGCTGCTCATACCATACTTTCAGTACCGATGAAATGGCAATGCGCTGAATTCTTAAATAATTAAAATGTATCTTTTATTTTACAGGCTCCCGTTAGATCCTCTTGACTCTCAGCGACCCCAGTGCTGCTCACACCGGATTCCTAAGGTCTCTTAAATGTACTTAAGAAATAAATGTCTAAGTTGATGACGATCAAGTGACCAAAGGCATCTGACATTGACTGATGCTTCACCATCCAAGTACTGACCAAAGTTGATGCTGTTTAACAAAGCTGATTAAGAATAAACAAAGCGAAGAAGCTTTATTCTAATCAGCTTAACTCCCGTCCTCAACATTTCAGTTCTTATAAAGAGTCAAAGCAGTTTTTCCATGATGTATATATTGCACCATTTTGTTTATATATATATACACAATTACACACACAAAAACACACATACATATATATATCATATATGAATCACTTCAGGAGTCAGTAGGTGTATTAACGAGTGTATATTAATCGCTCTAGTGCGATTAATATACACTCGTTCACAGTACAGTGCTTTTCTTCCTTAATACACACAGAATATATATATATATATATAATATATATATATATATATATATATATATATATATATATTATATATATATAAATTCCATTGCTTGGAGGGACACAACTTTCCTGGCGGCATCCACACACACCTGTGGTTGTGTGCACACGTGTTTGTGTACGCCAGAAGAAAAGAAAGTGAAAAAAAGATAAAAAAAAGCAAAAAACAAAAAATAAGTAAAGGAACCCCCAAATCCCCATCTAAATTGCAATGCCTGCAAGAACCCTGCATCACCCACCTCTCTCCTGGCTGTATTCGCCGCACCTGTTTGGATGTATCAGAGAGAGAGAGAGAGAGCGAGAGAGAAAGAGAGAAACGCGTGTGTAGGCCATTCCTTCAATTTACTCGTCCTCAAAATATGCGGGGGGAATCTAGTTAGCTTCATTACCCGTGTTGTGGCAAACTACAAAATGCGGCCGGTTTTCTGCAACTTTAATCCGGCTAATGAGTCATAATGACGTTAATTAACTCTTTTTCGGACGAGCCCAGGTAGGTGACTTTACTTCTTCTTATTCCTCTTCTTCTTCTTTTTGTAAGATGCCTGGCTGGCTGGCTGGCTGGCTGGCTCCCTCCCCCGTCCACGCAGAGGAAATACAACCAGAAGGGAAAAAATATATATATATTTTTTTTAGAGCACTGCAAATGCTTCCTTCGTCCGTTGATTACTTTCTTTGCATGTTAACATCGTTATTATTATTATATTTCCTCTAATAATACTCTTCTTTTCATCCGCCATTAGGTTTTTTTTTGGTTTTTTTTTTTAGTTTTTATGTCGGTGTAATCGGCCATTAACAGCAATAATTTTTCATTTGAATACTTTAAGTTGTTTCATTGTCGTTCATTACAGACCCCCACCCCCAGCTCTCTCTCTCTCTCTCTCTCTCTCTCTCTCTCTCTCTCTCTCTCTCTCTCTCTCTCTCTCTCTAAGGCTCCTTTTAAGTGAAGTTTAGAATTGTAATTTCATTTTTCAAGGTGTAAGTCTTATCAGCCTTATTGCAGACAACTTTTATCACTCTTTTTTTACACACACTATAACATGACACAGCATTCTCTCTCTCTCTCTCTCTCTCTCTTTCTCTGTATACTACATATATATATACTATATATATATATATATATATATAATATATATATATATATATACTATATATATATATATATATATATATATATATATATATATATATATATACAAAACACACATATATATATATGTAGTATATATATCTATACACACAAACATATACATACACACACATGCATAATATATATATATTCCGCCTCCACCAAACGGGGCAGGTGATGGAAGGAGTAAGCAAGCAGTTCCAGTTTTGTTCTATTTCGGGATATGTTAATAAAGACGCGTTGCCTTTAAAAAAATTCGCGTAAGGCTCAAGTTATTAGGTCGTTCCCTTACACGCTGATCTTAAAAAGGGAAAGTCACTTTTTTTTTCTGATTTGACGTCCAACACCGCTTATGACGTCACACGGTATCCTGACACTTCGAATGAGAAGGTGACATGTTATGATCGTTGATATTTCATAACTTAACTGCTGTTGTTTATTATTATTATCAATTATTATTATTTGAGATCATAATAATAATAATAATAATAATAATAATAATAATAATAATAATAATAATAATAATAATATATACTACTACTACTATTATTATTATTATCATTATATGAATAATGAAAATAAAAATAATAACAGTACAATTATTATTATCATTATATTATATCTGACAATGCCTTCACGCGAGAGAATCGACAGCAAATACCAAATAAGTAAATGAGAATGTAATGACACTGAATGTATGAAAGGAAATGTGCGGAAGATTTATTTCAGTTTTATAGGTATTATTTTGGTCACGCTACGCCCAGGTTGAGTGGAGCGTCTAACACTCTTCGCACACACTTTGGTATATTTCTTCTACTATATCATTACCATCAAGGCTTTGGAATTCTCCTTCTGTCTGTGTTTTCCCGGGATCCTATAATCTTTCTGCCAGAGTCAGAATCGATTAATGTTATATTTCAGGATGCTGATATAAACATTATTGTTGTCTTGCTATATTTATGAGGATTATTTGCAATAAATATATTTTACTAGCTTCCTGTCAGACATTAAAACCGTAAAGAAAACCAAACACACAAAAATTGTTTTCAGGTTCCTTTTGGTGGGATTGAGTTACAAATGGGAAGTACACACTCACACAAAATACACGCACACAGTTACATTAATATTTATATAACTATAATTATAGATAAATATATATAGAGGATAAATATATAATATATATATTATATTATTAATTTTCGACATACGAAAAATTCCCTAAACTACTAAAAGTAGACATTGAAAACAAATCAAGGACGAGAGAGAGAGAGAGAGAGAGAGAGAGAGAGATGAGGAGAGAGAGAGAGAGAGAAATATATATACAGTGCATTTCACCAAAAAGCGAAAGTTGGCCTGCATGCAAGAATATCCCAAAATAAGATTCCCGAAAAATATCGTGCCTATAAGGATCCCGGAGAGAGGAGAAACGGAATATCCGAGGAAAATGGAACCGGGGCCCTGCGAGAGGGGGCGAAAAAATACCTGAGAGGAGGAACCGCCGAAACACACGTGATAAGATAGGCAAATGAAGGGACATTTATTTCTCGCCGTCCGACTGTATTTTGTTTAAATCAAAACGTGGACATACGGTATGGCGGGAAACGTGTGGAAGACAGTAGTAAGAATAAAGTAACATTCTGAATGAAAGAAAAATCAGAAAATCAGAAAACATAGATTAAATATGTAAATAAATAATCTAAGGATATAAAATATATTAAATATAAAATATACATAAAACACTAATCAAGCGCAAAGGATTAAAATAACCAATATAATAACAACGATGAAGACACAATCAAAATCTCTCTTCAATATCCAGCTGGTGAGGTTTAACTAACACAGAGTCTGGTCAGTACTTGGAAGGACTACCACCATAGAAAGCCAGAGTCCATTGTTACAGGCTTCCCCTATAGAAAAGGCGAAAGCATGTCCCCAGATATTACAGCTTTTTCCAAACTTGCCACAGACCATGGGAGTCTGGAGTGAACAGCGAAAGGTCACAATAAATCCCGGGAGGCCAAACAAAGCCAGTCTAAATATACGGCTTTAGAAATTTTAAAGCTTCAGAAACATACTGTAAAATATTGTGGGAGTGACCATTTAAAATAGACTGCCAGAATTCGCGTAGTCTCCAGCGATTAGTTTACAGCGAAACATGAAGGTTGCAGAACTCAACGCCTATAACGAAATACAGAAACCAACGGCGTAAAAAGAAATATAGAATGGACGATATTCTTACGAATACACTGGGTGCTGAAAAAGGCTGGTTCCATCCGCCACTGGTTTGAATCTTGTCCCAAGAAAACTTGCGTGTAAATATTTGCCGAGATCTCCTTGAACGATGGGTATTTGCCTTTCTGATAACTTAATCATTTCCTAACAAGGAGTGCCTTCCCTGCTGCCTTGCACAGGCAATTATTATTATTATTATTATTATTATTATTATTATTATTATTATTATTATCATCATCATGGACGGTAATGAAAGGAGGTAAAAACCCTTGAAATAGCAAAGCACTATTCCAGCAAAGTAGAACGTCAATATCTGTAAAAAAGAAAGAACAAAACAAAACTGTGGAATCTAATTTAATCTCAATAGAGGACTGAGGAAGAATGGGAGAGGAGCAGAATAACAGTTCATCTTCTGCCTTCGTTGTTTACATCATCTGACAAAGTAAAAGTCCTCCACTTGTGTATATAATCCGGCAGAGAAAAAGAGGCAATCTCTCCGTGCTGTGACGTCATAAGCGTCACTGGGACTGTTCTTTACAAATCAAAATCCAATCGAGGTGAACAGCTATTTTTTTTTGCTTTCCATTCTAATCTAAATAAAAATCCGTACAGCTCGTTACACACGGTATATAAATAGGATTCTACTGCGAAGGCAGGTAAAATATTCGCGCATTAAGCCTATGAATGAAAGAATACTAAATTACGGATGTAGGCATCAACAGGAAACATGGACGAATTCCGGGGAATTATTCAGCATAAAATTATATTAAAACAGATTCAGCTGCTGATGAAATGCTACTCTTTCCAATTGTTTCGATCACCACTGAACACAAAAATAATAAGACTTCCTCACAAGCATTTAACGCACAACAACAGCATTTCCATACAAAAACCGAGTTTTGCTCACGATGCCAACCAGCATAATAGGATTTCCAAATGAAATTCCATTCAAATTATATTTTGGGGACAGAGGGTTACTGAAACAAAAGTTCTTACGTAGACATTTCTATAAAGCGATGGAAACGGTACTTTTGTACAAAACTTATACAGAAAGTGATTTTCCAGCTTAGAGCGGTTCCAAGTGAAATAAAAGAATATTAATCTTAACTTATCATCACCAGACCTTTTCCGCTTTGTGGGATGACCCTTGAAGGTGTTGGACATATAAGTTTCTTAGCAATGCCTGTTGGAATCAGGCTGCTAAGTCAAATGCCTACAAGCAACCCACAAAAGTTGATGAACGACCAGGTATCTGATTCGTACTCAGTAACAGGCGCAATGACATTGAACATAATGTACGTGTATGTAAGAAAGAGTTATGTAGGTATCCATGTATATAAATATGTGTGTATATATATAATATATATATATATATATATATATATATATATATATATATAATACAATACATACATACATACATAATATATATATATATATATATATATATATATATATATATATATATATATATATATATATATATATATTATATATAATCATATATTATACGCTTGACATAAAATGAAGACGGGGGTGTACACTATATAGCCAATATAATGTTTATGGCCAAAAGAGAAAAGTACGGCTCTCATAGATGTTTATAGGCGTAGGTGTGTTGTAAAGTAACTTATCTTCGTTTCCATGGAGGACTAGGCATCGTCGTGCTGTTTCACGTGGTCAACATTGCTTATGAGCGTTGCGGAGACTATAAAAAACTGTATGGGAGAGAGAGAGAGAGAGAGAGAGAGAGAGAGAGAGAGAGAGAGAAATGTGGGGGGGGGGATAGAAGCAGGCATGAAAGCAATTTTTCCAAATAAATGGAGGTCAGCAAAATTCTTAAATAATTACTAGAGGAAGAGAGAGAGAGAGAGGAGAGAGAGAGAGAGAGAGAGGAGAGAGAGAGAGAGAGAGAATGGTTTCTTCCTTGTTTAAGACACACCCCCACAGCCAACCAATCAGATAAGCGTGAAAAATGACGCTAAACTATGATTGGTTGAAAAATGATCCGGCGGGTGAGGCGCAAAAAAGAGGAGGAATTTCATGAATTTAGATGCCCTTATCTCCTCCCTCTCGGCTCCTTTTTTTCCTGTTTTTAGAACCCCCTGGTTCAGATGGCCATTAGAAAAAAAGTATATATATATATATATACTATATATTATATATATATATGATATATATTATATATATATATATAAGATATATAATATATATATACACAATACACACACACACACATATATATATATATATATATAGATATATATATATATATATATATATATATATATATATATATATATATATATATATATATATATATATATATATATATATATATATATATATATATGTATGTATGTATATATATTTTCTCAAATTTTTTCTAACGCCAGTCTGAACCAGGGTTCTAAAAACAATAAGTGTATATATATGTGTAAACCAGTTACACTAAAGATGGTGGCTCCTAGAGGTGTGTTATACCCTTTCGCCCCAACCCCCTATATACAGTCGACTAACTAACAGGAACATAAAGAAACTCTCTGGTAAGAGTGGCTTTTTACACCCACACATTTTTGAAAGACAAGCGTCCTCTGAGCCAGTTCTGGTTGAGATAAACTGGACTAGTAGCTTCCACATCCTCAAGAATAGCTTCTTTTCTCCAAAATATTGCATTTTTAGTCTTCTGAAAAAGATAACTATCTGGATGGCTTTGTCTATCCCTCCGCTCTTCTTCTGTCCGTCCTCAGATCTTAAAAACTACTGAGGCTGCCAGACTGCAAATTGATATGTTGATCATCCACCCCCCAATCATCAAACATAGCAAATTGCAGCCCTCTAGCATCAGTCATTTTTACTTTATTTAAGGTTAAAATTAGCCATGATCGTGCGTCTGCCAATGCAATAGGAGAGGCCACTACCGGGCAGTAGGTGAAAGTTTCATGGGCCGCGGCTCATACAGCATTATACGCAGTACAGAAAACTCTCTCGCGTCGTGCCTTCTCAGACATGGGCATCATCATGTAGAACGGCCAATACCGAGGTAGTATATATATTTTATTGCACCTGCGTTGGAAGGACCTCGTGTACGCTGATTACAGTTCCACAGAAAAGAAAGGTTAATATTCGAACACTTCGATGAAGCACACACACACACACACACACAACACACATATATATATATATATATATAGATATATATATATATATATATATATATATATATATATATATTATATATATATATATATACAGAGAGAGAGAGAGAGAGAGAGAGATACTTACATAAACATACATGGCATGGCATGCATATATATATATATATATATATATATTATATATATATATATATATATATATATATATATATATATACGTATATAGATATGAAATACTATAAATATACATGTATATATACTAATTATATATATATATATATATATATATATATATATATATATATATGTGTGTGTGTGTGTGTGTGTGTGTGTGTGTAAATCACAACCACTTTCTGCTTAAGGTACATAAATAAAAAAGATGCGAATAAATAAACTACTCGCCAAATAACAATGAACAAAAATCCCTTCCCTCCCAAATGCCGCAAGATATTCTTTGAAAAACACTTGGATGGCGGAAACTGGAATAACGACTAAATATTTGTGCTTCAATCACGTCAAATTACAGCTCATTATCAGCAAATTATGTTCGCGCAATCAAGTCCGTCAATGGCTTAAATACCCTGTAAACAATGTAATGATTTCATTACTGCCAATAAATAGTCTCAGGTGGTCGTTCACTCTCAACTGATGGCCAAAGTTTTAACGACTTCTTCATCATCATCATCATCTCTCTCTCTCTCTCTCTCTCATATCAACCTTCTTCTACGCATCTGTATCGAAGATGGAACTTTGTTTATTATTATATTATTATTATTTCAAGGTATTCTAATCATAGTACGGATTATCAGCGGATGAGCAGCATTTGCGCTGAGAATTAGAAATGAAATCTCCGGGCTGTTCCTGGAGCAAGAGCCCGTGCTGGTGTAAGGTAGCCACGGTAAAGTAAGTAGGACACGAAATTTGCGATGATAATAAATAATAATAATATAATAATAATAATAATTAATAATAATAATAATAAAATAATAATAATAATAATAATAATAATAATAATAATAATAATAATAATAATAGTCATTAATCCTATTATTCTTTGACTATGACATGGATTTTTATCAACATAATCGGACATTCAAGAATGAAAATTTGACATATGCGCTTTAATAATAATTAATAATAATAATAATAATAATAATAATAATAATAATAATAATAATAATAATAATAAAGTACTGAGTGAAACCAAATGAAAAATACTGAAACCTTATTCCTTATATGTTTCTTATATTAACTCTCCGCCTTCGATACTATTACTCAAATTACCTTGACAGAGTAAATACGAGCCACATAAACAAGGCATAAAAGCAAGCCAATGATCTTATTACACAAACCGTATCACGAAAATGGTTCATGCGATGACATTTTAATCGATAAGGGCAAAATCAGGTCACGGGGACTGGGTCTTACGAAAAAAAAAAATTAATATGCAATACGTGCAACATGATATATATATTTTTTTTTGGGGGGGGAGAGTTGACCTTGAGTTGATGTAACTGTAAACATTACTGAGCCTTCTACAACCATATCAAGTTAGGTATCGCTGTCCGGTTACCTGTCTACAGATATCTAACAACAGCTCGGTACCAGAGCCGGATACACAAGTATTGGTCTAAGGCACATTAGTTTATCTCCGTTTGATCCGGATACGTAACTCTAGCCACATCAACCACCCCGTTGTACCGGTCCATCCTATTGCCGAGGAAGACTGGATATCACGGTAACTACCAGTCTCCGGGAATCTTACCTAGCACGAAGAAGTCGTTACTAAACACCACAGTGAGTCTTCACGGTTCATTCTCGCTAGATCCGATCTTCCAACTTGAACTTGACGTGAAATTTGGTAGTTTATTCTCAAATGATCAATATATGAAAAGTCGATCCTTATTAGCCCAGTACCGGGGATTTGTTTATTTTTGCTTGATAATGACACCTATGCAGCTGGATTCAAATAGTGCCAAAGCTTTCCCTGTTTATTCTAACCTCTTCTCACTAAAAAGTCAAGTATATCTTAGTTTTAACCTGACCACTGAGCTGATTAACAGCTCTCATAGGGCTGGCCCGAAGGATTAGATTTTTTTTTACGTGGCTAAGAACCGATTGGTTACTTAGCAATGGGACTTACAGCTTATTGTGGGATCCGAATCACATCGGAAAATTAATATCTATCACTAGATATAAATCCCTCTGATTTCGCGTTGGCGGAGCGGGGAATCGAACCCGGACCCTGAGATCGGTAGGCAAGCACGTAACCGCTCGTCCAACGAGGAACTACCTCTTCTGACTACACAGCATTACCTAGCTACTGAACTTGCTTCGAGTTAACAGTGTCCTCTCAGTGGCTCCAGAAACACTTCTCTGGCCGAATTATCTATTACGATAAAGAGTCACAGTATATTCACACCAGATAATGAAATCGCATAGATGATACTCATCAAAAAATGACTTACGGACTGCTCTATGAGTAAGAGCCCGTGCTAGCAAGAAGCCAGCTCAATCAAAAAACCACAACAATCACTGGAGCTTGACGCAGGACGTGAACTGTAGCAATACGAAGCTCTTAATAAATATATTTTCCACACTGGCCATTCTCCGGGAATTCATCGGTGACAGCATCGTCCTCGTCTTAAGCGGATTGGAAGCTTACGCCCACGTAAGAATCATTAAGAACATCAAACGGATTGAGCAACGGCTGACCTTCAATTTGTCAACGAACATGCAATATATATAATATATATATATATATATATATATATATATATATATATATATATATATATATATATATTGTTCTGTTACAACAGAATTCCACCTAATAAAAGGAGCCCATAAAACGCCAAAATATAGAGGGAAAATACTATATTTCAGAGACTGCTGTCTCTCTCTTCAGGTAGATGAATGAGAAAACTTACAGAGAAGGTGGTATTTATACCAAGAGATCCATCCACAGGTAAGCCAATTTAGGTCACTCCCACTGATAATCCTTCTTTATTAGATATATATATGTATATATATATATATATATATATATATATATATATATATATATGTGTGTGTGTGTATAGAGAGAGAGAGAGAGAGAGAGAGAGAGAGAGAGAGAGAGAGAGAAGAATGTGTGGGGCGTGCGTCTAGATAATACGCTTCTCTTCTTGAATACAATAATGCCAGTGACAGGGGAAGATTTAAACACGTCAGACGCATCATCTTATTCTGTCCAATATCATATCTTATTGTCTCAAGAATTTAAGTCTCCAGCTCCTCATTCTGTCAGGTCTTCAATCAGTTCTCTTTCCATTTCCTCTGTCAATTTTGACGTTTGATCCGTCTGATTGTGTGTCAGTCTGTCTGCCTAAAAAGCCTGGGGGCGGGGGGGAAGGGGGGGAGGACGAAATATGTCTTCAATGATTCCTCTGTACAATAACCCGGTCAGCATCTTACAGTGATATACAGGGATGGCATGGTGGTTCACTGTAGTCTGTAATATCAACGCTCTCTTGATTGGCAAATATTGGCAGTTTCATTCCAATACAAACTCTCCAAACATGACAATGAATCTTTCAAAGGTTTGTGAAACATGATATAATGATTCTTTCAAATCTTTGTGAAACACGATATAATTAATCTTTCAAATCTTTGTGAAGCATTATAATGAATCTTTCGAATCTTTGTGAAACATGATAATGAATCTTTCAAACTTTTGTGAAACATAATAATGAATCTTTCGAATCTTTGTGAAACATGATAATGAATCTTTCAAACTTATGTGAACCATAATAATGAATCTTTTAAACCTTTGTGAAACATGATAATGAATCTTTCAAACCTTTATGGAACATAATAATGAATCTTTCAAACCTTTGTGAAACATGATAATGACACTTTCAAATCTTTGTGAAACATGATAATGATTCTTTCAAACCTTTGTGAAACATGATATAATGAATCTTTCAATCCTTTGTGAAACACGATAATGATTCTTTCAAACGTTAGTGAAACATGATATTGAATCCCTTTGTGGAACATGATAATGAATCTTTCAAACCTTCGTGAAACATGATAATGAATGAAACATGATAGTGAATCTGTCAAACCTTTGGGAAACCAAAATCTTCAAACGCACACCAACAACAGAAAAAGAAATATCAAACGCTCATACCTTGAAAAATAAGCTCTTCAAACTAGGGCACCAATAAACACCTCTTCAAAATAAAAAAAAAAAAATCCAAAAAACTGCACGCGAAACAGATATCCATAAAAACCCCTAACTCACTCAATCTTAAAAATCGCTTGATCCTGTTCAGTGCAGAATTTCGACATGCATATAATAATAAAGAAAAATGCAATCCGCGGAAAAAGTATTATACCCTCTTAAATGGAAATTAATTTCATTTCTTATCAGGGTCAAGTATTCTGATCCTCTTACATCAAGGTTAAATCCCTTATGATAATCCTATCGCTTGATGAGAAATCCGGGTCATCGAAGGCAGGAGACATTATAATTACTACGTCTTGCACCGAGTCCTACTGAAAATGAGATTCCAGGTATAAGGATCATTCTCGCTTACTCGGGGAGTAAGCCTACAATTTACTTCGTTGTTGTTGTTGTTGTTGTTGAGGCGGTAGGAAAGGTCTATGGAAAAAAGCCTGGAAAAGGCCTGGAAAAAGTCCGAATAAGGTGTTTCACGTCCAATTAAAGATAAAGGAATTTTAGGATAGGATATTTATAATTTATCTATTTGAATGAAAATGTAAAACATAAATAATGAGCATGTTGAACAGTACAGAACAATTATTTCTAAAAAAAAAAAAAAAAAATATATAGTGTATTTATTTTAACTTTTGGTGATGAAACAACGCTCTATTTGACCGTAGATTTAAGCACGCGCCCCGAGTCAGCTGGAGGTCGGATCACGCCTTGTTGCAGTTCATGGAATTCAGTAAATAATTTCATGTCGCCTGGCTAGGTGTAAATTGCATCATTTAAACATATTATCGTTACTATAGCTGTTCTGCAAGCTTTAAGCCGATCTATTTGCTACATTTCTTAACTTTTATTACAGATTTACTGCACACGGGTTAATTCAAATGTTTGTTATTTTATCAATTCTACACATTAATTTCGAGTAGTCTCATTACGTTCGTTAACGTCCATTCGAGGTGAAACCTTAAATATATTAATATTCGTGTTACGATTCTTCTGAGTATATTCGATTTATAATCCACGGCAAAACTGACCAACATATTTTGGGTGCGCTGCTCATCGGGATGAAACCCATTCAAGACCCGAATAGATTTTTTTTTTATATATATTTCCCCCCGAGTTCACTTTGGACGAATAGTTCAGAATTTATGCACCAATTTACTCTTATTACAGGAACTGTATGAATAGTTTAAAATATATGCAACAATTCACTATTACTACGAGAACGTAACACACAAGTGATCAGCAGAAAAGCATTGCAAATTGGTTAGAGGATTATTCCCCCGATTTTCCTTAATAACCTCATCATATCTATTCATTTTAAATCCTAAGCTCAGCAACGGCATTAGCTATGCAGACACAGAAATGAAAATTTGCTATTTTAACGCTAGAAAATCTATTAGAATAATCTGTCATATATCTGATACAATTTCAATGTAGGTTTTCGCTTTCTACAATTATGGACATTCCCCTTTGTGTCTGCAAGAACTGTAAAAAGCTACAAATGTCGTTTAATGAATATATATATATACTTATTATATGTGTGTATGTGTGTCTGTCTATAGACATGCGCACAGTAATCAAAATATAAACAAAACGCTAACGGGAAAAAGTCACCCTTCAGTAGCACCGTCAACAAAATAGCGTCGAAAAGGACCTTCTCCCCTGCAAGAGCTCCTTGGGGACTGAGGGATAAGCGAGATACATAACGACCTTTGGGTGGGGGGTGTCAGGGCGGGGAGGGGAGACACGTCCCCGCCGCGCAAATGATAAGTATACAAAATGCATACATGTACGACATGAGTAGCAGGAAAGCACAATGAATATTTGATCGACGCCCGACAAGGGTTCTTCGAGGTTTGATGACGACGGGGATTAGGGAGAATGAATGTCGATCGGAATTACGGACAAGAACGTTGAGGATTACGGTAAAATTTGAAAATGGCGAAGTCTTCTGAAGAGCGTATAATGCTGTATGAAACTTTCAACCACCGCCCATGAAACACTGAGCCGGCCGTGGTGGCCTGTGTTGTTGCGTTGCCAGAAGCACGATTATGGCTAACTTTAACCTCGTACAAAATCAAAACTACCGAGACTAGAGGACTGCAATTTGGTACGTTTGATGATTGGAGGGTGGATGATCAACATACCAATTCGCAGCCCTCTATCCTAAGTAGTTTTTTAAGAGCTGGGGGCGGACAGAAAAAGTGCGGACGGATAGACAAAGCCGACATTAAGTTTTCTTTCCAGAACACTAAAAATGAAACTAATTGTGGAGTATAATACGAATCATGAAAAATAAATTTCGGAAAAACGACGAGATTTTAACAAAATAATAATACATACGAGGGATATAACGTAATAATATAAATAATAAAAACAAGTATTATGAAGACAATAAGAATGAAGAATAACATTGAGGAATGCTGTCGGATAATTCATATCACTTCTTCTTGTATTCTAAGAGTGACATCTGCAAGGAATATAACACAGGGTCTCATTTTCAATTTGTGTGTGTGTGTGTGTTGCGCGCGAGCGCGCTGTAGGACGTAACCAGACCTCAAAGTAATGAGCGTCGTCATTCAGGGAGCTATGGGCGTCACAGAGGTATTGCATGACACTGATATTAAGAGTAATACTAATGTCATAGATAACACTAGTATAGAGGCATGAGGGTATGGGTAACACTGTAGTGTAGTGGTATTAGGGTATGGGTAACACTGTAGCATAGTGGCATGAGGGTATGGGTAACACTGCAGTACAGGCGTGAGGGTATGGGTAACACTGTAGTATAGTTGCATGAGGGTATGGGTAACACTGCAGTACAGTGACATAATGGTATGGATAACACTAGTATAGTGGCATGCGGGTATGGGTAACACTGCAGTATAGGAACATGAGGGTATGGGTAACATGTGGTAGTGGCTCTCACTGAGGGAATTGTCAGTGTAAGTCAGTTTATTCCTGCAACAAATGGTGACACTGTAGTAATTCGACACTGCAGTAATGTATGACGATGACTATAACTACAGTACAAAATAATTCCAAAATTGCAGTAGAAATTAATGGCCTGACACCTCTATAATGGTTGACACTACAGTACTGGATAACAAGGCAAGACGACTAAGTATTGGCATTATAATCATTCGAACCAATAACAGAGCAAAACACATACTCGTTTCGAAAGAAATAGGGGAAATTCCAGCTTCCGAACCCTAGGGAGGACGGAACTCGAAAGAAGAAGAAGAAGATATCTGATACTATTTCCGAGTAGAGGATAACCTGACAGACAACCCAATGCTTTTATCGATCCAGCGTCTGGAAGAAGGAAACGTAAAAGGTGAGGAATGACGGGAGAATGATGACATCCCGTCTCACAGGGGGATACAGGTCCGAATCTCGGGGGGAGATAGAGAGAGGGAGAGAGAGAGAAAGAGCAGTGTAATTTTCGACTGATAAAATAAAGCAGTCTTGTACACCTCATAAATAGTTATAAAAGAAACAGCAATTGTAACATGAATCATCGAAGTAATTACTATATCAACGTTTAACAAATATCACTTAGCCAGACACATTTTCGAAGGGAGGCACCTAGGAGGAGGAGGAGGAGGAGGAGGAGGAAACTTAGAAGCCACAGAGGAGGATGAGAAAGCACAAAGGGGTACGAACATGAAGAAAGAAGTCTGAAGGCACGGAGGAGGAGGAGGAGGAGAAGACAAGACAGTGCAAGAATTTGGGGGTTAATGGGGGGAGGGGTGTTGAGGACGCGAGGCAACAGCAGAAGAGGCTAGTTATTCATTTGACCGTCGATATCAAAGGACTCTATTCAAAGGTCGGCGCTTCACCATCAAGAGTCCTTGGTGCATATCAAAGGCCCCAGTTGATGTTTGCGGCTGTGGCGCGACGCCTCTTAAACCTTCCTCCGGAGAGCCACGGCAGTCAATCAATCACCTCGGATATTTCAAACCGATTCCTGAAGGCCGTTTCGGCAGTTGCCTTCGGAGCGATCGTCCTTTCCCCTCCGGCCTCTCTCTTCTAATTTCACGTTTTATTCTTTCTTTCTTTCCTCCTTCAACGACGTTTTTCACACCTTTCTCCTTGCTTCAGGACACCTGACTGAACGTGCCAGCACTCGTGATTCCGGCTGTCTCTTAAATTTCAAATTTATTCTCCCTATTTCAATATCTGACAGACAGTTTCGTCATCGAGCTTGAAAGCGTTCATGCGGGCAGACGTGGGTTCCTTCAAATTGAATTCTTGGTTTCTACAAATTGAATACTTATTTTTATTTATTTTAGTCCAGGGACCCAAATACATTACTCCTTTAACTCTCTTAGGTCTGTATTACATTTCCCACAATTAAACATTTCATAAACGATCCGTATATCATCTGTTTTAAAAGCAGAAATCACCAAAAAGGATCAAATCAGATTTCCTTTTTAGATTTACTCCTTAGGTTCAACGCACAAAAGCCGTCATCAAGAAGAAACGTACAATCGGTTCCCGCAACACAAAAGCGCTTCATTTCCAAATGAATTCCGCGAAATAAACCTGCTGAGAGAGAGAGAGAGAGAGAGAGAGAGAGAGAGAGAGAGAGAGAGCCTACATACGTTTTTCCTGCATGTAAGAGACCCTGGCTACAGGCTCAAACCTACCCCAGTTCATACTCATCACCGGAACGACGACTTTCAAGAAGGCTGTCGATGTTATCCGAGTGCATGCTTGCATGCTTGGAGTAGAGTGACAGCCCACTGCCCCCACACACACACACACAAAACTGTCTCTTGGAAACCTTTTCATCTCTAATATCTCGCTGGGTAAACCTTGGAAGGAATATATCTTTCTGAGAAATTGATGAATTTGTGAGAGAGAGAGAGAGAGAACCATTATGTTAAAAATAATCCCACAACAAAGAAGTTTACAAAAATCGCCATTTTTTGAAACATGGTCCTAAGGATGGGAAATAAAGAACTACAGCATATATAACATTTCATTGTGTATGACGAAATGTGTTTTACCTTCATACATAGTTAACTGCGTTATATCACCTTACAGATATTATTTTTAGTTATTCCTAAATCTTTCTTTCTCTCTTTCTGCGTGCGCGTATTTACACATATGCGACTGCCTCTTCTCTCTCTCTCTCTCTCTCTTAGTTCGTCATGCCTCATTGCCGGTGCCTATAATTAGACAAAGCCTTCGACAGAGGAAACGACACTCCTGGATTAGCACAAGCTAAGGAAAGAGAATGAATAGAAAGAAGATCAAGCAAAGATGAGATTAAAGATCAGGGAGAATAGGGAAAAAAGGAGGATGGATCAAACGAAAAGGCGTAAAAAAAGAAACAATTTAAGACGTGGAAAAAAAGAAAGAAGAAAAGAGGCAGTAACTGAAGAAGAGGCACACAAGGCATAGGGGAGACAAATAAAGGATAGAAAAGAGGGCGGTTAGATACTGACGTAAGAGAGGATAAGCAATAGTAAAGAAAAACCCGCTATTGGAGGGAAAGAAGATTCCAGGGAGAGGGCATGCACCAAATATGAAAGCTTTCAATACAGGGGAAACATCGAAGCAAAATAATGAAACACAATCATAAGTTTACTAGAAGGACCAAGAGAAAAGGCGACAGATGGAAATCGCCAGACCCAGATGCCCAAATACTCGGCAATCCATTATTTTTTTTATTTTTAAACACTGCAGCGATGTAAGAGGCGCTTTGGAAACTTAACTTTCGCCCATCATGGTCCTCTTGTGTTAGCTGTTAAGATATTATTATTATTATTATTATTATTATTATTATTATTATTATTATTATTATTATTATATTATTATTATTATTCAAATGGAACAAGCACACAGAAGCCATCGACTTGAAATTCAAGCTTCGAAAGAATGTCAGTTTCGACCTCCCGCCGCAGACCCAACACTGCATCAGTACCTGATCATGGTACAGAGCCGGCGATTTTCCATCGCCATGGGGAAGAAGCGAACCCGCGACATATGAGTGGCATGTCAAAACACTAACAACTATACCAGCGAGCCAGCAATTGCATCAGAAAAAAATTAGGAATATCTTAGTTTAACCAGACCACTGACCTGATTAACAGCTTTCCTAGGGCTGTCCCGAAGGATTAGATATTCTTACGTGGCTAGGAACCAATTGGTTACCTAGCAACGGGACCTACAGCTTACTGTGGGATCCGAACCACATTCTATCGAGAAATGAATTTCTAATCACCAGAAACGAATCCCTCAGATTCCACGCTGGCGGAGCGGGGAATCGAACTCGGGACTACCGAATCGATAGGGGAGCACGTAAACCACTCGTCCAACGAGAAACGAAAGGATATAAAATACGCGTCATGGAAGATGGAACCGGAGAGAACCAAGAGTTACCAGGGAGATCCTGCAGGTCACGGCGACGTGGAAAGGAAAGGTCATACGCCTCCCCTTAAGGCTTTCCAAGAGGCCAATTACATTCCATAAGTACACATCCAGCCGTCTGAGGCGACGGGGACGGTAGGATGGAAAGGAGGGGGGGGGCGGTTTGGGTGGACAGAGACGGACAGGAGGGAGATGCGTCTGTCTCAGACAAGATACACGGACTGTACCAGGAGAGAATTTCATTACGGGAGGAGAGAGAGAGAGAGAGAGAGAGAGAGAGAGAGAGAGAGAGAGAGAGAGAGAATTAAATAATAGAACTGCTGAAATACAGATATTTTTTAATAATAATGCCAGGAACATTACTAATAATTACCATATACCTTTTAATAATAATAATAACTTGCGATAAAAAATTCATTACAAAGTAAATAATAGTAGCGTTAGTAATAATAATAATAATAATAATAATAATAATAATAATAATATTAATAATGAAATGTGTAATATAGATAATGACAGTTAACAACATTGCCAGAACCAACACCAGCAATTATAAGAACAATAAAAAGATAAACTATAAAAATGATCAAAACGCAAAATATTAAAGAATTTTTTTATATTTTTTCGGTCAATCCCTGATCGCACAACCGAAGCTTCTAACTTCGAAGTGGTGCCCTTTGCAAGAATAAGCCAAGACTCTCGCACCTGATAGGCCTATATAGAGTCATACAAACGAATAGGCCTCTCGCCCAAGTTTCTGGAAGCTTTACCGGACGGGACAAACGACCTCATCTGACCTCGATTGCCACTCAGGTGATCTAATCACGGCGAACGAATCAATACTATTGCTACACTTTTTGAAAACTTCAGCCATGATGTTTCTTCGTTATGGCTGCTGCTTCAGAGAGAGAGAGAGAGAGAGAGAGAGAGAGAGAGAGAGAGAGAGAGAGAGATATTCTTTTTTTACTGTAGCTTTAGCTGAAAGCAGAAAGGCAAAGATCTTTTGGAAACATCAACACTACAGAGGAACCACTTTCCACCCCTATCATCTTATGAACTGACAATGATAGGTTTTGCGTTGTGATAAACAGATCGAATGTGTAAATATTAAGAAACAAGTAAAAAATGAGCTAAAGTTTTTTCGGCGCAATCGAGTTTTCTGTACATCGTAAAATCAAGACAACCGAAAAAAGATCTACCTCTCGATGGTCTCGGTATTATGTTTTATAAGCCACGCCCCCATGAAACTTTAATCTCTACCATGCGGTGGTCTGGCCTATATAGTTGCCAGACGCACAATTATGGCTAACTTTAACCTTAAGTAAAATAAAAATAAAAAATACTGTGGCTAAAATAATCAACAAACCAATTTGCAGCCCTCTAGCCTCAGCAGGTTTTATGATCTGAAGGCGGAGAGGATAAAGTGCGGACGGACAGACAAAGTCTGAACAATAGTTTTCTTTTCAGAAAACCAAAACAGGAATGGTGAAATTCTTATTGCACCTGCATCTAACACCACTCCTGCTTATATTTCACGTGAATACGATCCAAGGTGTGCAAACATTCTTGCTGTATACAGGCAAAATAAGATTTTAAATTGCTAATCTTCCACAGAACATTATAGCCATACGTTACAAGAGAAATGACGCGTAGTCTGAATCGGTGCACTGGAAATACCAAATATATCCTCTCTATATTTCTTATGTAAGAAACGAATATTGATCTGCGTGGGAAAAAAAATAAAAAAGAAGACTCGGCGACATTATGGCACCCAGGACGATACAAGGAAATTAAATCCTACGGGCAGGTGCTTTTAGCAACTAAACCATTTTTAACGATAAGATCATTCATACTTTCCAAAATTAATTGCCAGATCTCGTACATAAATTAACTTTCCTTTTGTTTACATAACTATCAACCTCATAAGTGTGTTACTCAATAAGTACATGACTTCGACTGGAAAGGTCCGTTTTCCTCATACAAAAAAAACATAAGAGACCATACTGACAGGTAAACTTACAATTCTTAAAAATCTGATTACTATAGATGTTTTCAAAGTTATTAGAATATTCTACTCTGGCATCTGATTATGATGAAAACTTGGCCATTTGGGTAACAGAAATAAAAAGGAAAAAGGTCTCAGCTGATAACTGAATACAAGCAACTCAACTGTACACTTAACAATATTAACAGCAATATTAACCAAAAGGAAAAATAAACTTAGCTGGACGTTTAACAAGATAAAAAAAAAACACTAAACTAAGTTGAACAGTTAGCCAAAAGAATAAACCCACAAGTGTTCTAGACAAATGAAAAAGAAAAAGTTGAATAGTTAATACAAAAACACACACACACACACACACACAAAGTAAGCAGTTTATCAAAGGAAAAACATAACTGTGCAACCAACCAAAGGAGGAAATCGACAGAAGCGTAAAAGCGGAGAGAGAATAATACTTTCGGGGTTGGTATCAGATGTTCCACAACAGATATACATAGAAGCTTGTCATCTTTAGGTCCCCGGGCCAGTGTTCTGGGCTATAGTCTTTAATTTCAAGCCATTGCCTAATTTTGTCATGGAACCTCAAGTTCATTTTTGTCAAGTATCTCTTTTCAATCGGCAATTAGGCTGGATTTTCGAACCCCGTCAAACTTTCCACCTATTAAAAAAAAACGACGTCCCTTTTTCTGAAAGACAGACGATCATTCGTTCAAACCTGCACTATACCGAAAACAAAATTGACAGATTACTGAGAGCTCCTCGTTGGACGAGTGGCTTACGTAGTCGCCTACCAATTCGGTAGTGCCGAGTTCGATTCCCCACTCTGCCAACGTGGAGTCAGGGGAATTTGTTTCTGGTGATTAGACATTAATTTCTCGATATAATGTGGTTCGGATCCCACAATAAGATGTAGGTCCCATTGCTAGGTAACCAATTGGTTCCTAGCCACGTAAAGATATCTAATCCTTCGGGCCAGCCCTAGGAGAGCTGTTAATCAGCTCAGTGGTCTGGTTAAACTAAGATATACTTAACTTTTTTAACAGATTACTTGAAACTCACTCCTGTACTCGAATTAGTTGCTAATACCCGATTTTACTCTGAGGCATTAATGCACACGCCGGACTCGTGAAGTGTGTTGTAAGAATATGACCGTCTTTTATCCTAAACTAGTAAAAAGTGAAAAAAATGGGCGCAATCGAGTTTTCTGTACAGCGTATAATGCTGCAAGAAACTCTCAGCCAACGGCGCATGAAACTCTCAGCCGCGACCAATGAAATTTTCAGACACAGCTCGGTGGTGGGAAGCTAGATGGCTTCAATTTGGTATGTTTGATGATTGGAGGGTGGATGATCAACGTACCAAATTGCAGTAGTTTTTAAGATGTGAGGGCGGACAGGAAAAGCGCTGACGGACAGACAAAGCCATTTCAATAGTTTTCTTTTACTGATAAATCACACCCAAAAAAAACTTCCCTCCCTCAACGGTTAATCTGAGACGGCAGGGTAAAAAAAAAAAATGTTGGACGGAAACCAGCGTGATTTCCCCTTTAAAAAGAGCAAACCTAAACTGAAGAATATTATACGGTTCGGAAAACTCTTCAAATCGGCCGACATTCTGCTGGCAAATCCAAAATCCAGAGTCGGGTCTCCTTTCTGCGCGGCTCAAATAGAATTACTTTTCAACAACAGAATTCGTCCACAATCCGAGTAGCTCATGGCCTCCTCCAGGAAACGCGAACAAAGGAGACTAAACTAGCGGAAGCTTGATCTTGGGACTTTTTATGGACTTCATAAGACTTTAAGACTTCACTCGGAAAGAAAGGAAATAATAAAAAATATAACTCCCACGTGCAACCAAGTGCAAAAAAAAAAAAAAAAAAAAAAAAAAACAGAAGGAAAAGTTTTGTTTAACTTTAATCTTTTATTGTTCTTACGTCATGGTGAAAAATTCAGTAACAAGCAAGCAGTTAATATCATGATAATCATCATTATTATTACAATCAATCTGAATTTATCAGACATTCATATAAATAAACGTACAAAACCATTCACTTCCAAAATACGCTTCCAGAGGATAGAAACCTGATTTTAGTAAAACAAATTATAATCAGGCGTCAATAAATGAACCAGCAGATAAGTACTACACACACACAGGCGTAAAAAATCAATGTGGGTACCAAACACAAAGGCAGTGGAACAAGACGCCATCTGTTGAAAATTTCCGTCAACTTTCTCTTATTGAATCAAAGTCTACCGACACAAGAGTTCCGACCGAAGCGCAGCTTCACAATGATTAACAAGAAACCGCAACGTGTTATTAGATCAAAGTTAAAAGTTGATTGCATGATAATTACTTGATTATTCGACAGGGAATTTCCCTCGAGTCTCCCCCCCCACCTCCCCCATTATCTCTATTTCTGCGTTATCTCCGATTCACTGTTGGTCAATTCCAGCTCAGCAGAACCTTCCTGTTGGTGGTGGGATTCCTCTCCTGACACCGGGGGTAGCATATTCCCGAACTGTAACCAAGTATTGGGACCTTCCCTGAAAAAAAGCGGGACGCCATATCTTAAAAACTAACCATAGATTCTTCTTGAAAATAATCTAAAAAAAATTAATTTTTTTTTCAAACCGCCCCTCCCCCAAAAAAATTACAATAAATTTGTTAAAAAACGGATGCTGGTGCAATACTAAACTCACATCAACCGTGCATCTGATGTCTAGGCCAGTCCCTTGCGACGCTCCAGATTGGCTGTTAATAAGCAAATCACAAGGCTGGAAACTCTCAGGCTCTCTCGAGAGTTCACATAGGCAGGATATATGTTCCACCTCTCCTGAGGGACACGTCTTTCAAAAGCATCCCTCAGGAGAGGTGGAACAAACATCCTGCCTAAGTGAACTCTCGAGAGAGAGACTGAGAGTTTCTAGACCTGTGATTACCTTATCAACAGCCAATCAGGAGCGTCGTAAGGGACTGGCCTAGACATCACATGCATGCTAAGTGAATCTACTATAGTATACAATCTCGGGAATTTGCCAGCGGTTACCCGGTCTAAAACCAGTATCATAAAACACTTTTATTCAGTATATTAACCGATTCCAGTAACTCGATACAGAAGCAAAGTTAAATCTAAATAATCTTCATCGTATATACTAGCTCTCCCATTAAATTCTTGCTAGCAACTGCCGTGGATGGATGCAAAAATTTGTCGAAATTAACGTTGCTGGGTGTATGGTGTTTAAGTTCATCTCTACCCAAATATATCTGCATGAATTCAAGCATGCCCAAGAAGCTGGGTGTATATAAAACATGCAAAATGATACCAAGAGCATATGTGTTTGTTTACATCAAGTATACAAAAAATTACAGGTATTAGGAGGCGTCAATGTACAGAGCGTTTTAGTAACCTGAATAAACTTTGATGTTTTTAGACAATCTATGAAAACTTCTTGTCAACCTTCGACCACCATTCGTATAACTTCTGGCAAAAGGGCAACATACAGTTCCTTCAGAGAGGCCAGTGGAAGGAGCCAGAAGGAAATCGTTTGAAGAGGAAGGGAAAAATAGGTTGCTAATTCAGGGAACACGGAAGCAAGAGGGATTACAGAGTGCCCACTGAGCAATGCAATCCGAGCATTGGTGAATACAAAAAAATAAATAAATAAAATAAAATAAAATAAATAAAAAAGTGTTAATAGGGTAGAATGAAAAGAAATAGTACAGCTTTCTTGAGAAACAATTCAACATTATACACTAAATAAAAAGGGCATGTATTCATTATATAAAAAAAACACGAGAATAAAAGGTGACAGGTAGTAGAAACGGAGACAAGAAGAAAATTTAAAGAGAATGTATGAAATCAAAACGACCACAATGAGAGAGAGAGAGAGAGAGAGAGAGAGAATGGAAAAGGGGGGGGTCAACTGTGTCTCTTTAATCTGTTGAAATGGTTTATTGATTCTACCACAGGAACTCCATTGTCTGGGGAGTACACGTGTACATCAGCCAGTTCGCTGGACTGTCTGTCTGTCTGTCAGCAACTGCCGTCTTCCTTTCGACACTAATTGCTCTGACACCATTGTGAGGCTTATTAAAGACCCCGACGCTATCTCACTACCGTGTATTCTGAGTCGGTTGTTTACTGAAGACCTATTGTATTTGCACCATCAGGCTTGAACATAAGGCATACATGATAGAGGGAGGGGGGGGGGGGAGGGAATTGATATTTTTTTCTGGGAGAGGAGAGAGAGGAGGAGAGAGAGAGAGAGATAGAGGAGAGAGAGGGGAGAAGAGAGAGACGAGGAGAGAGAGTAGAGAGAGAGAGTGACTGAAGTTTTGCAAATAATATTTATAAGTAATTAATGTAATGGTTTTGGCAAAGAAAGAAACGTATAACCAGTATCACTTTTGTATTTTCTCTTTAAACGACTATATATATATATATATATATATATATATATATATATATCATATATATATATATATATATATATATATATATATATTACAAATGAGCCTACTTCTGTCGTAAGAGTAAAATGTACACATTACTTCTCTCGTGAAGGGAGATTATAAACATTTCTGCTAAAAGGGGAAAACATAGTCAGAACTACTTTTTAGTTTTTTTTGTAAAAGAAAAGTATTGAGATGGATATTTGCCTGTCCGTCCACACTTTTTTTTGTCCGCCTCCAATCTTGAAAACTACCGTGGCTAGAGGGCTGCAAATTGCTATGTTGATTATCCATCTTTCGATCATCAAACATATCAAATTGCAGCCCTCTAGCCTCAGTATGTTTTTATTTTACTTAAGGTTATTACCTATGATCGTACGTCTGGTAAGGTTACAGGTGCCAACCACACAGGTCACCACCGGGTCGTGGGTGAAACTTTCATGGGGGCCGCGGCTGAGAGTTGCATACATTATACGTACAGAAAACTAGGCGCATTTTTTACACGTTTTTAAGTGCATGGTGAAATTACAGACAAATCTTCCGCTACTATCGGAAAAATATACATAGTACTTACTACATCTGTTGTGACCAGTACGCAGATACAACATAAGGAGTCCTTTTCTTTAATATGGTCAATGTAATACAAAGGGTAAATAAACCCAATACTATCTGTATGACATGACCAAGTGTTTAGGGGAGGGGGTCCCCTAGTTTCATTTCAAAAGATCATATCAATTAAACACGAATAAAAAAATGCACCTAAGTTTCTTCGGCTCAATCGGGTTGTCTGTACAGCGTATAATGCTGTATAAAACTCTCAACCACGGACCCTTAAACTTTCAGCCAGGGCCCGGTGGTGACCTGTGTTGTTGGCATCTATAGCGGTGCCCCACACACGATCATGGGTAATCTAACCGTAAATGAATTAAAACTACTGAGGCTAGAGGGCTGCAATTTGGTATACAATTTGCAACCCTCTAGCCTAAGTAGTTTTTAAGAAAAAGTGCAGACGGACAAATAGACATCTGAATCGTTTTCTTTTGCAGAAAACTAAATCTTCGTCAGTGCATTGATCTAACGCCATCTTCTTGCTATACAAAACCCAATTAAACTTGCACATACATTTGTGAAAACTGATATGCCGGCGACACAAAGGTTGGCAGTATTATAATAATTATATCCTTAACAAGAACAAAATTCTACCGCGTACAGAAACCTGAATGATGATTATTTGAATGATACGAACTGCCATTACATGAATGAAACAAAATGACCAATGAAAAAAAGATGGCCGTTCCCTGAAATAAAATGTCGGTATTATCGCTACAATCTAATTTGTACGTATGAAGTCCAAAAGAAAAGAGAGAGAGAGAGAAGTCTCCTAAAACAAAATGGCGGCCAACAAGCTCAAAGAGATCGGAAGTATCCGGACGGACGTTACTTGATCTAATTGAGGGCCTGCGAGTGTCAGCCAGAAGCGACAGTTACATCCTCGGGAGCAAAATTGCAACGCGCAGTAAATGCAACGTTGAAAGCGACGACCGCCTCGAATTCCATGCAAGAAACCCTCGCTCTTGCATTGTGATGCCGGTAGAGAAAATCAAATATAACCCGGCGGCTACACAAGAATGTATTGGAAATGTTGGCGCTGCTGTTAGTGTTATTGTGAAGACATTGTTACGGGGTCCTGAGTGGATTCTTCCTTCATCTTTTATTGCCAATGGAGAGGCGACAAAAGCGCCCAAAGCACCACTTTCCCTCTGCTGGAAGTCGATTTTAATATGTCAAAGTGGAAAAACTGAATTCCGAAGAACTTTTTTTTTTTTTTTTTTTTTTTTTAACTTCCACCACTCGTACTTCCCAAAGCAGAGTGAAGGTTAAATATACGTTTGAAGAGAAAAAAAGCGAAACTTTCTTTGCATTCCATCTCTCAGCGGCGGTGGTCAAACACGCCTTTCCACTGTGGAGCACTTCGCCTAAAGCGGCGTTGACCAAGCGATGTTTGAAGGCATCTTTCCGCATTTCGCCGACAGATTTAACACCGAGCAACGGAGCAGCGGTTCCTCTTGACGCAGAAGAAAGCCGAGCACGAGCCGCGTCACACGGGCGTGGAGGTTGGGCGACTTTAATTATTGCCTACTTAGTGCAAGATGCTGAAAGATGCGAGCAAACAGACTCGTCTGACAAGCCTTTGAAGAAGTACATTTAAACTGTGTGGGAGGCAGCTCTTGTGAGAACCGATCTCGCGTTTCAGTTCAAAATCATTCTGTGTGGAGGGGAAAAAAAAAAACTTGGAGATTTACGATAACAAGAAAAACTACATTTGGCTTGACAGCTGCTCTCAATACGTTTCCCTTTGATCTTTCTTTTCTTTTTCTTTTTTCATCATTATCATCATAATCCCTGTCAATCGATATATGAGTATATCCATATGGAACCAACACCAACCGCTCCCCCGCCCCACAACCCGCACAAAAAAATTAAAAGCTTATCCATCTCATTTTGTCTTTGTTTCTTCTTCATTATTTATTATGGTCAACATGTGAAAATAGACAAAGGGAAGCAGATAACAACATCAGAAAACCACCCAGAGTTATATTGCGATGATCACTTGGCACGTGACATGGATCGCTGTTTTTAATGACCATGACATCGCGTTTACGACGATCTAAAACATACAATAATAATGAATATAAACGAACAAAGGTAAAAATATAAATAGAATTATTAATTACAATTCAACATACAAACTACTAAAGCACCCTGAAAGTTCATGTCTCTACAGCATAAAATAATTGGGAGCAGAGTAAACTGTAGGAAAAGAGTATTACACCTATCCCCCACAAACAGAAACACACACACACACACACACACACACACACACACACATATATATATATATATATATATATTATATATATATATATATATATATATATATATATATATATATAAAACATCACAAGGATCACGTGACTAAAGGTACTGCAAAAGCTCCAAAGAAATTTTTAAATACTGCAGTACCGTTATAGCGCTTTCGTGCATCTAATACATACCTCTTCGTGGTACAGTACGGTATTGTACCCTGAGGCGTATATTAAAGACACGAAACTGCCAGGTACTGCAGCCATTCATTACTCTCTTCTGGCTCCTTCAATTTATATATAAATATATTGTATATAGTTGTGTGCGTGTGTGTGTGTGTGTGTGTGTGTGTGTGTGGTTAAGACGAAATGAGGAATTGGAAATATCTATAAAACATTAAAAGACGACAAAGAAACGGAAAGAAAAAACGGATGTGTAAAAGAGACCTGTTTACGAAATCATGAAAAATAAAAAAATAAAAAAATGACGAAGACAAACATAAACAAATGATTAATATGACAAGGGAAAAAAATAATAAAATTATCAAAGCGAGTACATTAATGAGACACAAAAGTAACAGAGAAGCAAAAAGATCTCAAAAACATAAAAAAAAAACATGAAAAGGTGATATAAAAAAAAGATGAAACAAAGAGGGGGAAAAACAAAACATTAAAATTCAACAACAACAAAACAGCAGGGGGGTGGGGGGGTGGGGGGGTGGGGGGGGGGGGATGGAGGTGGCGAAAATGGAAGGTATTCCTAACCTCATATCTGAATGAGCTCCATCGCCTCAATCAACCTCATTTTCTTTTATTTCCGAAAAAATTTACAGTTCCGGTGATGACGTTACAAGTAGAAAAAAATCTACGAAATTACATGACGCTGTAAACTTCAAATAACTTTAAAAAAAAAAAGAAAAAAAAAGAAGAAAAAAAAAAACAATAAAAACAATCACAAGATCATGGAAACCAGCTGAGACTGATCGAATCGTTCGGAGCGCACTTTTTCTTCGGTCGCACCAGGGACACAATGGATAACATAATGGACAGCATATTAAAACCAATGCCCGCAATTCAGGGGCACCGCTGGTCTGAATTGTACGAAGATTGTGCTTCTGCCGACTGCCGAAACTACGACTGTTTGAAAAGGGGTTGATATTCTTCCCGAAATGTAATACTGCTGTGTTCTCGTGTTCTCCCTTATCTTTATTTATCTGTGCATTATCAGCCTTCACACAAACATATGTATGTATGTATGTTTGTGTATGTGTA
>NC_087218.1:12082500-12087500 GCF_015104395.2 Macrobrachium nipponense
CACTTACTAGTGAGTTATTATCCATTCCAAGCAAAAATAGTATGTCGAATATTTATTTCCTCCTTGTATATCTTTCGCATAAAAACGTTCTAAACTATTGGTATTTTCCAGGGAATTAATTTCTAAAAAATTAAGTATCAAAGAGTGTCTATATTAACATGAAATTCCCGACTTTCAGCTTGCGAACAATGTAGCTATAATAACATGATATTCCCGACTTTCAACTAGCGAACAAAATTTATCTTTATAACATGAAATTCCCGACTTTTCACTAGCGAACACTGTATCTACAATAATATGAAATTCCCGACTTTCAGCTTGCGAACAGTATATCTATTATAACATGAAATTCCCGACTTTCAGCTTGCGAACAGTATATCTATTATAACATGAAATTCCCGACTTTCAGCTTGCGAACGCTGTATCTATTATAACATGAAATTCCCGACTTTCAGCTTGCGAACACTGTATCTATTATAACATGAAATTCCATACTTTCAGCTTGCGAACACTGTATCACAATAACATGAAATTCCCGACTTTCAGCTTGCGAACACTGTATCTATTATAACATGAAATTCCCGACTTTCAGCTTGCAAACGCTGTATCTATTATAACATGGAATTACCGACTTTCAGCTTGCGAACACTGTATCACAATAACATGAAATTCCCGACTTTCAGCTTGCGAACACTGTATCTATTATAACTCCATCCTACTTTCAGCTTGCGAACACTGTACAATTAAACATGAAATTCCCGACTTTCAGCTTGCGAACACTGTATCTTTATAATAACTGAAATTCCCGACTTTCCAGCTTGCAAACGCTGTATCATTAACATGGAATTACCGACTTTCAGCTTGCGAACACTGTATCTATTATAACATGAATTCCCGACTTTCAGCTTGCGAACAGTATATCTTATAACATGAAATTCCCACTTTCGCTTGTGCATATATCTATTATAACATTCAAAATTCCCGACTTTCAGCTTGCGAACGCTGTATATCTATTATAACATGGAATTCCCGACTTTCAGCTTGCGAACACTGTATCTATTATAACATGGAATTCCCGACTTTCAGCTTGCGAACAGTATATCTATTATAACATGAAATTCCCGACTTTCAGCTTGCAAACAGTATATCTATTATAACATGAAATTCCCGACTTTCAGCTTGCGAACGCTGTATCTTTTATAACATGGAATTCCCGACTTTCAGCTTGCGAACACTGTATCTATTATAACATGGAATTCCCGACTTTCAGCTTGCAAACAGTATATCTATTATAACATGAAATTCCCGACTCTCAGCTTGCAAACAGTATATCTATTATAACATGAAATTCCCGACTTTCAGCTTACGAACAGTATATCTATTATAACATGAAATTCCCGACTTTCAACTAGCGAACACTGTATCTATTATAACATGAAATTCCCGACTTTCAGCTTGCGAACACTGTATCTATTATAACATGAAATTCCCGACTTTCAGCTTGCGAACACTGTATCTATTATAACATGAAATTCCCGACTTTCAGCTCGCGAACAGTGTATCTATAATAACATGAAATTCCCGACTTTCAGCTTGCGAAGTGTATCTATAATAACAAGAAATTTCCGACGTTCAATTTGCGAACAGTTTATCTGTAACAACATGAAATTCCCGACTTTCAGCTTGCGAACATTAAGAATCGGTGTCCTTTCCACTAATCATGAAACGGAGCTAATATTTGCTCTTTGTAGCCGAGCCACCAAGAGAGCAGCCGCAGTGAAACTCGGAACATCCCAAGCGCTGGGAGGAAGACCTGCCAGCAGCAGCAAGGAAATTTATTCAGCAACAATCGAGTAAATTTCGCAGCAAATTAGAGGTGGCGAGAGAACAGTATGTTGGCACATTAATCGCTCTCACTTATATCACATCAAGCCCCTCAAAATATAAACACACGCGTTCTTTTCATGTTTAACTGATTATACGCCTCAGTATCAATGATCTAAGATATACAATTATCCCATTTTTTGTTTTTGCACGTTAGCCTCTGCTGGTTAAAGGCTTAAAATCATCAGTAGAACCATTGTAAATATTACCCGCCATAATTATCAGCTCCGCTGAGGTGGAACTGACACTGCGCAAAATGGAACGCTTTGAACATTCCGACCTAAACTGTTGGCTATCGTCCCTTGGCCAAGACTCGCAGTCTACGGTCGTCGTGCGCCCGATTTCATTTGTATGATTTTGTCCGTGCTATGAGGAACTCTACTTCTCACGGGGATATTTATTTAAATTTTTTACTCGCCAAACTATGAATATGTTAGGACTAAAACATGACAGATTTACCATATTTCATGCTCAAACATCTCCTAAATGAGAAAACACATTTTTAAAACAATTTTATGTATTAAAACTAATTTAATTCACATACCATTTCTATGAAAAAGATTTTTTTTTTTTTTTAAGGGCGGTCTTGTCAATGGCTGAGATACAGACTGATCAATAACTGCCAAAAATCATATATTTCCATTTGCAATTGCTTAGGAGAATGAAGGGTGACAACCCCTCACATCAACCAGAAGGCCCGATTGGGGGAGATGGGCATAATTGTATCGCAATTTGTACGAATTCGAGCGTTGCTGAAACAAGAGAATAAAAAACTTCAACGCCCGATGCAAGTGGCAACAGGTCACAGCGAGACGCTGCGTGAATCGCCTTTAA
This sequence comes from Macrobrachium nipponense, assembly GCF_015104395.2. NCBI lineage: Eukaryota > Metazoa > Arthropoda > Malacostraca > Decapoda > Palaemonidae > Macrobrachium > Macrobrachium nipponense. Next base: position 12,085,219 of record NC_087218.1, read on the forward strand.
GTGGAGAGGTTCTCTTTAAAATACAATGTGCCAAAATCAATATCGACAATATCAGCATTCACACGAGGACGCCTAATCGGGACGGCTGATCAACAGGTGCCGACGAATTCGCAATTTAGAGACAATGGAGGAAAAATTATAAATGTCAGCCATCTTCAATATGGCTCATTAAAATGCCATAAACCGACGCAGGCCGCGGAAATTTTTCCACTTATTCTGTCGATTAAGGAATAGCCACTGAAAATGCCGATTTATCCAAAACTTCATATTATATTATATATATAACATATTTGTGTATATAGTATATATATATATATATATATATATATATATATATATATAGATATACTATATATATATATATATAATATATATATATATATATATATATATATATATACACATGAGAGAGAGAGAGAGAGACTCATCAATTACTGACGAGATATTACAAGTTCTTAGCAGACTCATTTCCAGTGAAACCATTCTGTACAAATATTAATTCTGCAATGATATAAAACCACCTACAATAAACATGTTGCCAATTAGTGCATCGTATCCTCTATCTCTCCATGAATCAGTTTATCTGTCGTCCACCATTCTTTATCATTCATATTTACATAGCTTCAAAGCCTCTCTCTCTCTCTCTCTCTCTCTGTCAAACAAGCCTTTCGTATTAGTTTAAACTGATGAGTGGGTGAGAGTCCTACAAGTGTAATGAAACAATTATCAAAGTTTGAGGGGAAAGTATTCAAAATGTGGCCGGTGATTGTGTTAGACCAACCAGAGAGAGAGAGAGAGAGAGAGAGAGAGAGAGAGAGAGAGAGAGAGATCTGACCAGGCATTTACGTGGGAAAGTGAAACGGCAGCTGCAGAAACAGGCCTTAAATGGTTTGGTGCATGGACGGCTTGTTTTAAATGAGGACCTAATGGTTTAATATTGCTTAAAGTGATAAGGTGGAGAAGAGGAGGGATGGTATGGGGGGTGGTCAGCAGAGGGAGAGGTAGGGGTGGGCGGTGAGAGGATTGGGTACAGGAATAGGGGGGGGAGGAGTTGTGGAGCAAGTGAGTTTCACTTTTGACGTCCTGGAATGGGAGAGTGAAGGTGCAACCAGAAACACATTTTTAAATCTAAACATGAACTTTTAACTTAAATTTTAGAGGATTGTGTGGTCACTATCACAGGCTATTTGTAGGGTGCATTCTATTGTATCTTAATCGTAGAAAAAAAAGGTAAATTCAATTTTTAAAAACCTTGCTTACAATAATAATAATAATAATAATGTTAATAAATTGGTTAAGTAAATCCACTGTAGTATGTCTGTTTGATTTTGATATTTAAAATATATTTTAAATAACAAATATATTTACTTAACCAATAATAATAAAAACAATTAATAATAATAAAATCCGAACCATCACGAAGCAGCTGACTCACCCCATTTCACTCAATCAATTTCTATGGATCTTGGGTTCCTGGGTCACATTAAGACCCACAGCCTCTCGTACCAGACCCTTCCAGGTCTTGTAGTAAAAGAGGACGTCCCTTTTTGTCATATCTTTGTCGTTTACTTGGTTTTTATTCTATATAATATTTCTTTCTATATAAATCAATCAATCCTGGCATGCTTAAACCTGACTTATTATTATTATTATTATTATTATTATTATTATTATTATTATTATTATTATTATTATTATTATTATTATTATCATTGTGTACTATGCTAGAAACATGTTTTATTGGACATATATTTAAAAAATAAATCCTGCCATTATTTTCAAAAAAACGCATTATTATTAGTTACAAATATTATTTCAGTAGCTTAAGCCAATTCGGCCCGGACAAGATACAGGAATTTGTTTACCACTCCCACTGGCTTTTGTACTTATAAAAAAAAAAAAAAAAAAAAAAATATATATAATATATATATATATATATATATATCTATATATATATATATATACATATATAATATATATAATATATATATATATATATATATATATATATATATATATATATATATATATATATTATATATATATATATATATATATATATATTAAAATCTGTAAATTTTACTTGCGCATCGTTCAACGTCATTTTTACATAGAAGAATAAAAAGATAAAAAAAAAAGCAAAATGGGGCAAGAAAATAGTTTAATCCCGACGGGACTTATTGTCTCGCCATATCTTTGAAGCCGCTCATTAAACAGGAATAAAAAATTAATTAAGAAAGTCTGCCCTGAAAAAAATTATACTACAACGCAGCCTCTTCTTC
>NC_087218.1:12092500-12102500 GCF_015104395.2 Macrobrachium nipponense
CCACAAGAGATGAAATTGTTTATTGACATTGTTTATGGCCGGTGTTTACTGGAATTGCTTGCCAACTTGTTGGATGAAATGGTTTAGAACCGAGTGCGAAATATTTCATTTGTTTCAAGCTACGAAGTTGTAGATACCAAGAAAAAACTATTATTTCATTTCAAATAGCTCTCTCTCTCTGTCTCTGTCTCTCTCTGTCTCTGTCTCTGTCTCTCTCTGTCTCTGTCTCTGTCTCTGTCTCTCTCTGTCTCTCTCTGTCTCTGTCTCTGTCTCTCTAGACTGCAGACGGGAAACAGAAAGAAGGCGAAGAGGTGGTGATGAGAAATAACACGCCTAAGAATTTTGGAGAAACTAAGATACAATACAAAAGAGAGAGAGAGAGAGAGAGAGAGAGAGAGAGAGAGAGAGAGAGAGAGAAACAGCTCACAACAGAATGCTCAAAGTTGAGTGATTTAGGGAACATCAGAACGAGCACGATCCAAGGTCATCTGCCTCTGTTGGCTGGGAGAGTAATGAAGTCCACAACAGGTCTCTTCTGATTCCCTTCAACACTTCACGGCAGGTGTTCGAACTTAGCACGAAGCCGAGGTCATACAAACCAACCAACCGATCCGAAGACAAGTAACTTGAGGGCGACGGTGACGTAAAACTCCCAGTCGTTCGCAAGCATTTTCTGGAAAGGCCGATGAAGCCATCTTCGGGAGGGTAAGTATTCAGAAACTTCTAAAACTGGATGTTCACGAAAATTAACACAAAGAGTTACTCAGTTTACATACACACGCTCGCGCAGACACAAAAACACCCACACTGTACATATGTATGCATGTATATATATATATATATATATATATATATATATATATATATATATATATATATATATATAATATATATATGTGTATGTGTATATATATATATATATATATATATATATATATATACATATATATATATATATACATACATACATACATACATATATATAGTGTTATATATATAATATATATAATATATATTATATATATATTATAATATATATATTATATATATATATATAATATATATATATATATATATATATATATATATATGTATACTATGTAATTATATAAATATATATATATATATATATATATATATATATCATAAACAACATACATGCATACATACATACATACATACATACAATATATATATATATACTGTATATATATATATATGCATATATATATATATATATATAATATATATATATATATATTATGCATGAATAACTTGATCACGAAGTATATAAAACGTGATGCTATGTATAAATAAAGGTTTTTGCCACGAAGGAAAAAAATGAAAAGCGAGATAGCAAAGCACTTTCGGTCTAGTACGACCCTTTACTCAGGCCCAACTGATCTTGCAGATGAAAAACATAGTCAAAGTAGGCTTAATATCCAAATCGACACTACAAGATTAGCGATAAGGTCGATTTCACTCTACAGAAACGAGGAAACGCCTGAGGGCAGTATAAGCGAATTTTTAGTTAGCCACACCTTGGAGGATACACACGTGGTCAACAGATGATTCATCCAGAAAACAATACATTTTGAAAAAACAAGGAGGCATATACAACTTATTACCATGAAATTTACAAAAATGTTCCCAAAAAAATTTGTGAAAAGACGAAAAAAAGAATATAAATATAACGAGCAAGAGGGAGAGAGAGAGAGAGAGAGAGAGAGTAATAACTATTTACATGTGGGACTAATTTATTAGTAGTTCATTTATTTCAAGGTCCTTCATAAACATTTTACAAATATACGGGTCCAAATGGTACAATATGGTACAATCCCGGACTAAGATTTAGGTTGTTTTTATTAGTGATTTGTATAATTGCTGATTCCAGTTAATTTCTTTAAACATACCCATTAGATCTAGCAATTGCAGAGGTATCACCCCAATTAATACAATGAGATTTTTCACTCAGATGGATAAACAGTGCATTTGAAGTCTGGGCTGTTCTAACTGAATACATATGCTGCTTAATACGTACACATAAATTTTTACTTGACTGACCAACGTAAAACGATGGGCAATCCTTACATGGAATTTTGTAAATGATGTTGTTATTTGTTACGGGACTATTCTTAATTTGCATATCTTCAATGGTATTGTTATATGAGAACACTACATTAACATTAAACTATTTAAATATTGATTTTATGGTTTCAAATCCACGAAAGTAAGGCAAGCTAAGTACATTTTTATGCATTTCTTTTTCATTAATAGCAACAGTATAAAAATTTTTGTGAGCTTTTTGATAACATAAATCAATTAAATGAGGCGTGTATCCTCCAAGGTGTGGCTACCTAAAAATTCGCGTATACTGCCCTCAGGGGTTTCCTCGTTTCTGTAGAGTGAAATCGACCTTATCGCTAATCTTGTAGTGTCAGTTTGGATATTAAGCCTACTTTGACTATGTTTTTCATCTGAAAGATCAGTTGTGCCTGAGTAAAGGGTCGTACTAGACCGAAAGTGCTTCGCTATCTCGCTTTTTATTTTTTTCCATCGTGGCAAAAACCTTTATTTATATAATGCATATATATACCATATATATATATATGTTACTGTAAAAAGCTATACTTTCGGAATACCTAGCACTCAAACGCATAAGCCCCTATCTTGACAGCCGAGTGGATAAGTCCCGGTTTTCTCCGTATCAAACCCAGGCCAGGGAAATATTGTCATATATATTTCCCAGGGGAATTCTGAGCATAAAATGGTCACACGTGTATCAGTGACGAATTAGAAAACTGACTAAATGCAAATGGCCAAATGCAGAGCTCAAATAAATAGAGAACAATGATTTCCTGGACCATGTTTATGGTTGTCGCTCAGAACCTCTTTCTAATGAATTAAAGAGTGCACAGAATTTTGCAGAAAAATAAATGTAGGTATTTGTTTGAACTTACGTGGGCGCGTGTAGGTGGGTGGGTGGGTGTGTGTGTATATATATACATACATATATATACACATATATATATATAGTATATGCATATATTCATACACGGAGTGGTGTGTGTGTGTATGTGTGTGTGTGTGTGTGTACAATACCGGCATGAAACAGCATCAGAAAAAATTAATAACGGAGAGAGGTGATAAAAGCAAGGTTCGTTCCGTGTCTAGCATGAGAGAGAGAGAGAGAGAGAGAGAGAGAGAGAGAGAGAGAGAATCATCGTCGCAGTCCAGAAGTCGTTGTCGTGAGAAGAAAAACAAAGAAACAAAGAAGGAAAAAGACGCTGGAAACTCCAATAACTATTTATCTCTTTGCTTGGCGAAGAATTGGCAAAACTTGCTGTGGCGACTCCGTGGTTTGTTCCGCCGTGATAACGTCCCACAAATCAAAAGGACCCACGAAAAAAAAAAAAAAAAAAAAAAAAAAAAAAACAGGCAGTGCGATTTCTCCTTTCAGTTAGGCCGATGCTGACACAGTTTCAGCACCGGTTAGGTTATCAATGTTTTTTTTTTTTATTTAGTTTGACAACTTTGCTACGAAGTTTTCTTTACGGCGTGGAGGACACAACGGCATACTGCCTAAAATGGGGCCGGTCCCAGCGCAGGGTGCTATTACAAACCTTTACTAAAGGCATGGCCTCAGTCTTGTGACTTTTCTTACAAAATTCCTTTTAATATTTTGCATTTTACTTTAGATCACTGACTGCCTCGCCTTAGTAAGAAATCGAAACGAGTTTGACTGCCCCTGCAAGAAAAATTGCAAGCATACAGAGCAATCTTCTAAAAGATGCAATTTGAGACTGAAGTACTGAAGAATGCAGAAAATGGCATAGTCTTGTCACAATATGCTCTATATAATCATATTTGATTGATTGTTGCTTTGGTATCGCCGTAATCTACTGCTGTCACTTGCACCAGAATATAAAGGTTTGCCGCATGTGATAGCAACACGTGACCTTCACAAGGGGGAGGTATAGTACAGAAAAGGTTACATTTTGTGGTCACCCAGGAAAGCACTGGCCAGGCGCTTAACTCCTTCATCTCTCTGCTCAGGAGGTCCACGGCAAGCATATTGGTATATGTAAGTGGTTAGCAATCCAGAATATGACCTCAACCAATGCTAATTGACTTTGCTAATGGAGACAATAGTAGTGTGATGAATATTAACAGCCTGGCAATGGACTCAACTAAAGAGAAAGAATCCACCAGTGATCATCACAGATCAAAGAAGCAGCCCTGTGGACCTAATAAGTAAATTATCAACAGTCCTGGCTAATTTTATAACATGAACATTTTACGAGTGGAGAGAGAGAGAGAGAGAGAGAGAGAGAGAGAGAGAGAGAGAGAGAGAGAGAGAGAATTTTATGGCTGCAATAACATAAATACAAGAACCATAATTGCACGTCACCACATCTACGCAATACCTCTCGAATTATTGAGTAACAACAACTATCGCTTGCAGATTAACGGCTTTTACTACGATAAATGAGGAACTATCATTGCCGACACTATTTCTGCTACAGTTATCTTTCAACTGAAGTCGGGTGTATCACTGACGGCGCCATGAAAAAGCCTGCAACTGCCCTCGAAAATCGGAAGCTAATGCCAAAATCACATCCCGACTACCGCCCAAGGAAAGTCAAATGTTCAAACTTCGTTCTAGACACGTACCCCTCGATCGCAACCAGAAATCGAGAAAATCTAAAACTGAGAAAAGTGAATCGAGGGTTGGAAAGACCACAAGACACCTAACATTTACCGTGACTGCGGCCTTTATTATCAACATTTGCCGTGTTCCTTCCTAAACCTTTCCCCCCCTACACCACCTTAAAACCCTGCCTTGTTATGATATGCACCTGCAGACTGTATGTGTGTGTGTGTGTGTGTGTGTGTCCCTCAGCCAGGGATGAGGCGTCTTCCCTCCTCTTTATTTACCAAATGAAATCTTGATTCGACGCTGGATCCCAAAGGTGCGCATACATAATAACACAGGGACATACAGTTGAAAAGGAACGTCGCAGTGTTTGCAAGCAGACGGGAAACTGACAGAAAAGTAAAATAAGAGGGTACACAATAATACGAGACAAACATTGCAGCCAACTAGACATAAAAAAAAATATAAGGCGTAACATATTCAAGCACTCACAGAAGGGGGTAAACATCCGGAAAAAAATGGGACTAGAAAAAAAACAGCTGGTAAGAAAAAAGAGTAAGAACTATATATACACAGAGAAAGTGACGAACACAGACGAATGAGGGGGTACGCTCGACCAACGAAAAGAAAGGTAACCAAAAAGATGACTCGTGAGTCAGACTAATGAAAGAGACAGAAACAAATTGAAAAATATATACACACTCCAGAAAAGAAAACAGACGGACACATAAACGAAAAAGGAAGAAACTTACACAGAAAGATGAAAAAAAAAACATTCGTGAGAGTCGACAGACAGGAAAAAATAAAGACACTAAAGGGGAAGGTAGCGGAAAAGACAGAAAATTAATGACTTGCAAAAAAATAAGGAAGTAGACTGGATACGAAAAAATCTCGCAAAACCGCTCGAAACGGAGGTAATCGCAAATATCAGTTATATAGCGACATTGATTAATAATAACAATAACAATAATAAATAAGTTAAATTAACATTCAATAATGATAAATAAACGTAATTAACATTCACTCTCAAATTACCATAATATTTATAACTTTCCAAACTTCAACACCGCCATTATCTAAATATATATATATATATATATATATATATATATATATATGATATGTATATATATATATTATATATATATATATGTATACTATATATATATATATATATATATATATATATGTATATATGTATATATTATATATATATGTATGTATATATATATATATGTATATGTATATATATATATATATATATACATATATCATGATAATGAATTTCACATCAAGAGCAACAACACCAACACAGTCAATAACAACGCTTGGCAATGACAACTTTCCATCAAGTTGCAGTAACATCATGTAATGAAGTCCCATACGACACCAATATAATAATAATAATGATAATAACAGAATAACGGCAACCCAAGGAGACGAGATAACTAACGGCTGGGCAAACAGAAACCCAACCCTCGAATTTCGGCTTCCAAAAACGGCCCCTTTTAAGTGTATGCAAATAGCCGCATGGAATATTACCCAGCAGCCACTATACGCAATTTGCTGAATACACCACTCCGCTGACTCGTGCCATTTTCGACGAACTTTTCACTTTTCCTTTCATGAATTCTGCGGATCTCGTATTTAATAACGGGAATGAGAAGACAGGACTAAGCCAAGTGACGGATATAGTGAAAGTGAGTTTGGACAAACGATACCAATGTTATTGATGCATAATATTATTTATGCATATAAAGAATTTAAGACTAAACTTTCAGGTTGCTTGGAAATTATTCCTACATAATAATAATAATAAAAATAATAATAATAATAATAATAATAATAATAATAATAATAATAATAATAATAATAATGGGGAGCAATCTCAACTACGAGGGCACAAGTAATGTTTTTTAAGGTCCACAATAATATACTGATGGAAGCAGTAGTAAAATTTTGTAAAACTATTACATAGTTTTATCATATTTTACTGCTGCCTCCATCAGTATATTATTGTGGACCTTAAAGAACAATATATAGTTAATAATAATAATAATAATAATAATAATAATAATAACAATAATAATAATAATAATAAATGCGTCAACGTTTCTTCGGCGCTAACGAGTTTCCTGTAAAACGTATAATACTGTATAAAACCATAAACTATGACCGCACGACAGCTCTCCAATTGCTCACCAGACTGCTGTGGAGTGAAGGTGCGTTCCATGGCACCGGAAAGCGCTGCCAGACGTACGGTACATAGCCAAATTTAACCTTAAATAAGATAAAAACACCTAATGCTAGAGGGTTGCAATTTGGTACGCTTGATGATTGGCGGGTGGATGACCAAAATATTAACTTGCAGCCCTCTGGCTTCTGTAAGTATTTAGATCTGAGGGCGGACGGACGGAACAAGATGCTGAAATACTTTGTTAGTTGAATATCGCACGATGAAATTGGTGATATTTTTATCCCAATCCTATATTACAACTCTCTCTCTCTCTCTCTCTCTCTCTCTCTCTCTCTCACATACACACACACACACACACGCAACATCTACACACATATATATATATATATATATATATATATATATATATATATATATATATATATATATATATATATATATATGACTGGTAAAAATGTTCTGTAACAACAGAATTCCATCTAATAAAAGGAGCCCATAAAAACACCAAAATATAGAGAAAAAGTACTATATTTCAGAGACTGCTGTCTCCCTCTTCAGGTAGATGAATGAGAAAGGTTTACAGAAAAGGTGGTATTTATACCAAGAGGTCCATCCACAAACAAGCCATTTTAAGTCACCCCCGCTGATAATCTTCCTTTAATCTTCTTAAGGGTTGGTTGAATGAAGACGTTGTCGATCGTGTCCGAAATCCATGCTCCTTTTGAGATGTTCATTACCTGCCTCTCTTTTATTAAGGCCGATTCCATCATTTGACTCTTGTACCGGCAGTTGCTGCTATAAATTACACGTGACAAATTCCAGTTTATTCTATGGTTATGTTCATTTATATGGTTGAAAATAGCCGAGTTCTGTTGTCCATACCTAACTGACCGTTTGTGTTGTATTAATCTCTGGGGAAGGGATTTACCTGTAAATCCGATGTAAGATTGGTCACAGTCCTGGCATGGGATTTCGTATACCCCAGAGTCCTTTGGAGATGTCTTTTGTTGGACGTTAATCAGGGATTTGGCTAAGGTGTTTGGGTAAGTAAATACAAAAGGGTTCGATTTTCCCAGGGGGTTGGTTATTCTCTTAATCGTGTCCAGGTGGGGAATTATTATTTTATTGTTGGGTGTATCTCTGGTCTTGTCTTTAGGGGGTCGGTAGAAAATTACGTTTGCTTTGTGAATTGCTTTCTCAATTATATGGTCAGGGTATTTTAAAGACGAAAGTTGCTTGCGAATTAGTTCAAATTCTTTTTCCAGGAATTCTGGGGAACAAATTCGTAAGGCTCTTAAGAACAAGTTACTAGCTACACCTATCTTGATAAAGTAGTGAATGTATGAAAGTGAGAACGTTGGTTTTCTGTATATGGTAAATTTGTATTCTGTCGTATCTCTGATTATTAAAACATCAAGAAAAGGAATTTTGTTGTCTGTTTCCCATTCAACTTTAAATTTGATGCTGGGCACTAAGTGTGTTTAATTTCGAGAGGAATTCATTGAAATTGCCCCACCTATTATCCCAAAACCAAAATGTTAGGATATCATCCACGTATCTCATCCACAGCATGTTTTTGGGTTTTATCGCATTTATTACTGTAGTTTCAAAGTATTCCATGTACAGATTGGCTAGAACAGGACTTAAAGGACTACCCATACTACACCCGAATTTTTGCTTGTAGAATGATTCCCCGAATGAAAATACGTTATTAGATGCACATAATTCAACTAGATTTGTTATTATTTTGTCAAGCGCCAATGGGAAATGATCTGAATAGGGGGATAATTTTACCCTTAAAAACTGAAGAACGTCCTGTACTGGTACTTTAGTGAACAGGGAATCTACGTCAAGGCTTAAAAGTTTTATGTTGTGAAGTGGTATATGTGCTTCTCTGAATTTGTGACAAAAATCTTCCGAATGTTTAATGTGACTGGGAGAAAAAGTGCCTAAAAAAGGGGAAAGGAGGCCAGCTAACCATTTAGAAATTTTGTAATTGAATGCACCGGCACATGAAACGATGGGTCTGAATGGAAGATTGTCTTTGTGAGTTTTGGGAAGGCCATAAAAATAGGGTAATTTAGGATTAATTACTTTAAATTTCTCTAATAGTTCAATACTCTTTTTGTCTTTGCCAATTAATCTTACTTTCCGAAAAAATTCTGTTGGGAACGTTTTGGAGGGGATTTTTCGTCAGTTTTTCGTATGTTTGTGTCGCTAAGGAGCTGGTTGATTCTGTCAAGGTAGAAGTCTTTGTCCATTAATTACGATTTTGCCGTCTTTGTCGGATCTACTTATTATACATCTAACTTTTTTAGCGAGTGGATGGCTATCATGAATCTGCGGGGAACAGGATATTTCTTATGTAAGTCAGTTAAAGCATTTAGTAACACTCCTTTTAAACATATCTCTTCACGGTTGTAGTTTTTGTCAGATATGAATTTATCAAAAGCCACTATGAAGTCTAGGTTGTTTTTGCGGTCTGGCATAAGGGCAAAGGATAAGCCTAAATTTAAAACTAAATGTTGATTTACAGTAAGGGGGGTGTTGGATAAGTTTAAAACTTTGTCTTGTTGCTCAAGATTATTCCATGCACTATTGTCTATTAGGTTATTTAACTTGCGTAGAAGTCTGTTGGAATGAGTCACGCTATTATAGGCAGCAATGTCGGAACAGAATGAAATCAGATACCTGTATATGTGGTCCGTAGTGAGGAGGCGAAGATTAGACTGGGTTCCATATATCACTCTGCGTAGTACGAAGATGTCGTTTTTCGTATCGGTGATTCTTTCCTCCAGGAAAATCTTGTGTGAGAGGGAAGGGGTCCGATTGCAGAGTCCATCTCCCGAATCCGTACATTTTTGGTAGTACTTGTTCTTTGAGGCATTCTTCTAATAAATGCGATAAAACCCAAAAACATGCTGTGGATGAGATACGTGGATGATATCCTAACATTTTGGGATAATAGGTGGGGCAATTTCAATGAATTCCTCTCGAAATTAAACACATTAGTGCCCAGCATCAAATTTAAAGTTGAATGGGAAACAGACAACAAAATTCCTTTTCTTGATGTTTTAATAATCAGAGATACGACAGAATACAAATTTACCATATACAGAAACCAACGTTCTCACTTTCCATGCATT
>NC_087218.1:12107500-12130000 GCF_015104395.2 Macrobrachium nipponense
GGGCCCGAAGGGACGCTGCTAAGAACCTTAAGTAATGCCTACAGTGCACCGAGTGAGGAGCACTGACAGCACAACCGCCCTACGGGGCAAGGTTCTTAATGCACGAGACAACACAAGAACTCGTCACTACCTTCTCACTTCATAAATTTGATATATCAATCATCAATAAGAATAGCAACCTCTTTTCCATGAAAGTCTAGACATTCCTACGGGTCTAACTCTCGAATGATCGAGTGTGGGTCTTTTTGAAATATCGATCGTCATAAAATCTGCCAAAGAAATCTTAACAAACTGGTGCATGCTATTGTGGGTCATAATGAACACTAAAAGTCAACAGAGAAAGAGTAAGCTTGTAAGCGAAACACTTTCTCAAACATTGTATGGTACCTTCTGAATGAATAGTCGTACATGGAAATACATCAATAAATTTAGAAAATGAATCAATGACAATAAAAAATTGATAATTTTCAATAGAGAGCCAAAAGAGAGTCTTGGAAGGAAGAATGTTTGGTATGCAAGGCGCCGTGGTCCTCCGTAACTGTAGCCAAATCAATGTATTACCTCAACTCTTATTATTTATCAAGAAAAACGCACATGTTGGGTGGTTACGCTCAAGTGTCTAAACAAGGCTTCTAATGCACTTCCGGAAACGCTTCACAACACTTGGGGCCAGGACCAATAATGTCCAAAAGTCAGCTTTATAAAAATCGTGGAAATCCAGACATTAAGCGTAGTTTTCATTCAATTCATCGGTAAATAATTCATTCAATAAATGCTAAATTTCATTCGCCGGCTTCTCCAGCTGCACTGTGACTCACCGCCACCTACACCAAACTTCTACGGCCTGTTGCAAGTCTTTAAGCACAATTCCTAAATATAAGGGTCACATAGTCCTGATGATCATGGAAAATGAAGTGCAAAAATGCCTGGCATTCATCGCTGGATATCCATTCTCGTGCTGAACAGATTCACAGTTGTTCAAATTCACTGGTCGAGATACCAGAGTGGTTCTACCACGAAACTAATGGCGGACCAGGCGCCATATGCCTTCATTGCGCTTACCTAGAAATTACTGGTGTGCATTTTATAAATGGTTAATACTTCTACAGGATGTCCATATAGTCCCAGTACCATTACAAGTATTTATTGTTGAGAATGGTACTGGGACTTTATGGACACACTGCATTACTATTCAAACTTACATATTACTGCCTGTCAATCGCCGGTGATCAGATGTAATATAACTATTAGAAACCAGTGTTCACTAACTGGGTATTTCCTACAAAATGACCAGCAAGCTTTTTAACGCTGTATGTATCCACCTTTGCAGCGTGTTTAGCACAAACAGGTTGAGGATTACCGTAAAGAATATAAAACGAAATACTGTAAATATCATAAAGATAATGACCCCGCAAGAAATATTGGTCTTAAATAAGACCCACGAAAACCCCTTGGGGGTCACTATATATATATGAAAGATCCTTCTAACTTAACTGATCACAAGAGCAGCTGTTAACGGAACGTTCAACCAAGATGAGGTAATGCAGAATACTGCTCAGTCTGCATCGTAGAATGTAAGATGCATCGACAGTTCTTATATCGAGAATTGAATCGGCGGCGAAAATCTGACTGACTGGTGATTCCCCGGCAAGTGGTGTATTGGCCCGAGTTATTAGCTTCGTCCCCCAGGACAAATATTTTGGTTAAACGGGCAATGTTTGGTTGGGGCTCAAAAAGTCTTAAACATCGAATAGTGTCTGGTTAGGTTTTCTACATCCACCCATTTTCGAAAATTTCTCTCCAGATATGACGATGATCATATGGTACATGTTACTGGTTATATAATATATATATATATATATATATATATATATATATATATATATATATATATATATATATATATATATATATATAATATTGCCTGTTGGAGACCGGGTTCAAGTTCAATATCATATATTCCCCGTTCCCTTGTAGAGGATAGGTCCAGAAGATGCTATTCTATCGTTTTACAGAAGTAAATAAATAAATAAATAAACACACACACACACACACACATATATATATATATATAAAAGCAATAGGTCTAACGTAATGTCATATATACATAAGCACGTGTACCATATTAATTTCATACTTAGGCATGCATATCTAAGAGAGTGAGAGCGCGTGATAATATCTCATAAAACCGACAGCGACAGAACTCGATCCACCAAGAAAGTTACGACACCACTTCATGATTAAATTTCAAGTGTACGTAAGGAATGTTTCGTAAAATCCTCTTGCACTACGATCAAACAAAATTTCTCTCTCTCTCTCTCTCTCTCTCTCTCTCTCTCTCTCTCTCTCTCTCTCTCTCTCTCTCTCGTAAGCATTATGGGTAATTTGATGAATGACCAAAGACACAATCCTTGAACAAAGAGAATGCAGAAAGCCTTTTACAATCAAACGTATCTTTAGTGATTGTCCAACGTTTAGCCAACATTTCATATCAGTTATCGAGAGCAAAGCCTTTCGTCAATTTCAACCTTCAAACAATCACTCGTTAATTTGGAATTAATCGTAACAAGGCCTGATCCGACCTCCAGCTTACTCGGAGCAAGTGCTAAAATCTATGGCCAAATAGAGCGTTGTTTCACCAACGAAAATTAAAATAAATACGCTATATTTTGTTAGAAATAATTGTTCTGTAATGTTTAACATGCTTAATTAATTTTTTTTTACGTTTCCATTCTAATAAATAAATCATAAATATCCTATCCTAAAATTCCTGTATCATTAACTCAAACGCAAAACACCTTTTTCAGACCTCTTTAGGCTTTTCGTAGTCCTTTCCTAACCCCTCAACAAGAACAACAACAGCAAGAACAACCAAAACAACTACAACAACAACAACAGCAACAACAAAGGCGTTTGTAGGGTTACGCCCCGGGTAATCAAAAATACAAAACCAAAGTATTTATTTAACAACTAAAAAAAATTAGATAACTAATCAATCTACAAATATCGAATGAACATATGTATGTATGTATGTATATATATATATATATAATATATATATATGTATATATGTATGTGTGTGTGTGTTTGAGTGAGTGTGTATATTGTTAGGGTCGAAAGGTAAGGGAAGCCGAGGCAGTATGGAGGTAGGATATCGGTGTGTGAGGGAGGGAGGGAGGGAGGGAGAGGGGGGAGGAGAAGGAGCTGCGAGGCAGAGGTGTGGGCGGAGGAGAGGGAGATGAGAGAAGGGAGGGAGGAGGGGCCGTGAAGGGGAGACCATCGAAATGTGACGGGTAGGGGGATGGGTAGGGTACTTGCAGGGTAGGGTACCTGGAGGTAGTGCCTAAGGGGGGGGGGGAGATTGAGATGAAATATATAGAACTGAATGCAGACTTTACGCCAAAGGCCAAGCACTGGAACCTACGAGGTCATTCAGCGCTGAAAAGGAAATGGACAGTAAAAGGGTTGAAAGGTGTAAAAGAAGTAAACCTGAGGGTGGAAAGTACGATGGAAGAAATAGAATATGAAAGGAAGTACAGTAAAAGGAACGAAAGGGGTTGCAGCTAGGGGCCGAAGGCACGCTGTAAAGAACCTTAAGTAATGCCTACAGTGCGCCCCATAAGGTACACTGACGGCACTATCCCCCACTACGGCGTGGAGTTTGAGATGGGTGAAGAAACAAGAAGGGAGGGTGATAAAGGATAGATTAAGGTGGATGGGGAGTTAACATGGAGGGGGGTATGGAGGGGGGGGGTTGGAGGAAGGACCCACAGTAAAATGAGCAAGGGAAAGATTAAGGTGATCCATGATGGGGGAAGAGAGAGCTATGGAGGGTTTAAACCCCCCTAGATTATAGAATATATAGGAGAGGCGCAGATGAAAATGAATGGGACAGGGTCATGTGTTCGATAGAGATAAATGGATGACGATGATAATCAAGAGAGAGAGAGAGAGAGAGAGAGAGAGAGAGAGAGAGAGGAGACGAGAGAGAGAGAAGGGGGTATTGGGGGTTGGGGGGACAGCTTAATTTCCCCACCACGCTGGTAATATGGACGATTTGGAAATCTAACGCCACATCTTCAGAAGACGAGAATTTTCTATAATACGCGAATCATTGACTCCATACGTCTCGTAGACGAAGCAAAAAGGATACTTAGCAAAGAGGGACGAAATATTTCAATGACAAAGAACCCCAAAATACAGCTTCAATAAAAAATAATGGAAAGAAAATCATCCACAAAAGGTTCCAATCTCAATGTATAAAATGATGCAGCGCCTAGATCCCAGCATCATTTTTTCCCCCGCTGACATTTGGACGTAAGGCGTCGGAGGGGCGACGCCACCGCAGGATCTAAGCCCCCCCTAAGGGCATCAGGAGTTTAAAGGAGAATTCGGAGGAC
Organism: Macrobrachium nipponense; assembly: GCF_015104395.2. Taxonomy (NCBI): domain Eukaryota; kingdom Metazoa; phylum Arthropoda; class Malacostraca; order Decapoda; family Palaemonidae; genus Macrobrachium; species Macrobrachium nipponense. The sequence continues at coordinate 12,111,901 of NC_087218.1, forward strand.
CTAAAGGAATCTTGGGTGGAGGGCATACAAGTCTACAGAAGGCCAAAAAAAGGATAAGGACACAAAACAAGTTAAATATTAAACTTGAAACTAGGCAAATGGTTTGCATAAAGAAATTCGTAGTAAATATATATATCAATTACAAACAAAATAATATCTAAATACAACGAATGACAAAACGAAAATGCAGTCAGTCAGTGAAGAGAAAGAAAAACATGCAGAGAGAGAGAGAGAGAGAGAGAGAGAGAGAGAGAGAGAGAGAGATATTCGTATCCAAAGTTTCTTGTTTTTCTTCCCTTTGAGCTCCATCTCCTCCATCCTGTATTTTTCCGGGGTGAGAAACAAAGCTTATTATGACTTTTCCGAATCCTGGAAAACTTAGCGAACATTCATACCTCAAAGTGAAGGCAGAGAGAGAGAGAGAGAGAGAGAGAGAGAGAGAGAGAGAGAGAGAGAGAGAGAGAGAGAGCTTTTACCGTTCGCCCTGAAAGAAAGATCTAAGTTTGGGTAAGAAAGTAAGAAACATATTTTGTTGATGTGGATAACTTACAATAAGGATGTATGTATATATATATATATATATATATATATATATATATATATATATATATATATATATATATATATATATATACCAAAGATATAGAAAATGTATTATAAGGTATTCAACAAATATTTTTATATTAATAATATCAAATATCAAGATATGTGAGCCAATGATATTGGCTAAAATAAAAGTGCAATACTTAGGAGCTTAATTGTCCAAATTAATTTTGACATGCTTCCTCCTCTAAAAATTGTTCTGGACGAATGGTCACAGAAAACTCACCTACCACTGTACCTAATGACCTGAACCTCTCTCTCTCTCTCTCTCTCTCTCTCTCTCTGCATTATTTTTTCTCTTCACTGACTGTCTGCATTTCTGTTGTGACATTCGTCGTATTTAATTTTCAAAAATTTACAATTGATATACATTTCCTCGGGTTTCAAGGTGGTTATAAGGACGGGGCTTTATTGCCAATTTATCTACTTGCAATCTCTATTTTACGGGCTTGAGAAGAAAGACCTCCACTCGATGTATAATGAGAAGCAAAAAATGCAAGCAACATTATTAGTGACAACTGCTAAACCATCGTCATGATTTTTATGTTTTCTATATTGGGTCCTGAAGGCGCACAAGTGAGGATCTGCGCCATAAGTCCTACGGCTTTTCCACATTCGAAGCCCCTTGGTTGAAACTGTCGGAGTCACCCAAGTTTCAAAATGATTCCACTACATTGAATCTGGTGTTATTAATAATTCAGGCTTTATTACCTCATAAAGAAGAATTTACGTCTTTACGTATAAAATCTCGACTCGTATTCAAACCTGCCCACATAATGATGTGAGACAAAAGCTTCACTTCGAAGAAAAGGTGGATATCTGGAGTTCAATTGTTTCAGTCGTATTGTAGGAACGACGTTTGTCGCCGCGATATCAATTAGGAATCTAAAAATAAGTAAGGTGAGAGCTACGAGGCAGCACCTCGTGCCATCAAGTTACAAAGCATTTTAGGTCTTTATTTACTGTCACGTTATTGTGAAAGAAAATTTCCTTCTTAACAGGACACGATGACCTTTGGTTTTGTGACGTCATTTCATAATATGTAATCAGCTCGACTGGGGGAAAAAGGTAAATTTTCTCGTTGGACGAGTGGGTTACGTGGTGCTCGCCTACCGAATTGGTAGCCCAAGTTCGTCTACCCGCTCTGCCAATGGAGAATCAGAGGAATTTATTTTTGGCGATTAGAAATTCATTTCTCGAGATAATGTGGTTCGGATCCCACAATAAACTGTAGGTCCCTTTGCTGAGTAAGCAATTGGTTCCTAGCCACGTAAAACTATCTAATCCTTCGGACCAGCCCTACGAGAGCTGGTAATCAACTCAGTGGTCTGGTTAAACTGAGATATACTTTTTTTCCAAACGGTAAATGTGGGAAGTACTGACCTCAAAGGTGCTACTGCCCACCTCGTGCTTTTGTCATTTCATACCCGAAAATAGGAATGGGTAGAAAAACTCGAATGAGAGTCCTTAAACCGTTGCTAACGAGTCGATGACGAAAGTTTCGGAAGTGACCCCCACCTCGTGCAGAGGGCGGAACGGGAGATTTCGAGCCCAATTAACGACAGAAATAGAAGAACTCCTCCGAAAATCCATTAAGAGATCTTAGCGGTAACAGATGTCAAGAACGCACACGTTAATATTCAAGATTCCCCACTGGACCGCTCCTTGCCTGAAGAAGAGAACGAAGGAAAGATGAGTAAAGGAAAATGAAACAGAAAGACAGCGCACAGATAAAAGAAGAGAGCTAGCCCCAACGCCGGAGAATCTAAGTCGTTTCTGACTTTGAGAATCGTAAAGTACTTTCTTACTGGGGCACAGACGGGGAAATAAGAATTTATGCACGGCTTTAGAGCCAAGTTCGTTGACATGGGATCTGATCTTATCTAAGGAAAAGCTTACAAGGAAACGCAATAAATTGGAATTTAATTTAATAGACGAATAAGAGCGACACCAACAGCAAAAGCACCACTGAAAACGATATCGGAATACGTATAGCAGGAACAGTTCTATAGAGAGAGAGAGAGAGAGAGAGAGAGAGAGAGAGAGAGAGAGAGAGAGAGGAAGTTTCTTCGGCGCAATCAAGTTTTCTGTACAGCGAATAATGCTGTATGAAACTCTCAGCCACGGCCCGGTGGTGGTCTGTTTCCCAGGCAGACGATCATGGCTAACTTGAACTTTATGTTAGAAAAAAAAAATACTGATGCTGGAGGGCTGCAATTTGGTATGTTTGATGATTTGAGGATGAATGATCAACATATCAATTTGCAGCCCTTTATTATACTTGGCTTTTAAGATCTGAGGACGGGCAGTAAAAGCGCGGACGGACAGACAAACAGTTTTCTTTTACAGAAAACTACATAGTCACTAATGTTGCAGAAGACATTTTCGAGATGATCTACTGCGCTGACGAACATTCGAATATAGGCAACAAGGATGGATGGACGATATAATACCCAGTGTCGATAACAAAATCTCAAATCATATATTCACGAACAGATTCGACCCCACCTCCTCATCTCTTTCGTCAGAGCATCAAGGCTAAGAAGTGTTTGAAATGAGATGCGAATTCTCAAACGGGTTTTTTATACGGGCTGCTCTACGAGCAAGAGCCCGTGCTGGCACAAGGCCAGCTTAATCTTAAACAACAACAACAATCAAACGGATGGCTCAATGACGTTCATTTTCTGAACTATTTAATGAGTGGAGAGCGATCTCTGGGCAGGGTGGAGGAAACAAGGCAGACAACCCTGTAGGTCGAGTCAATATTACCCTAACTTAGCCCTATCAGAAATCACTGGTAAATAATGATTTCAATTATAAAAGGATTATTGTTTTGTTTTGTTTGTTTGTATGGTGTTTTTACGTTGCATGGAACCAGTGGTTATTCAGCAACGGGACCAACGGCTTTACGCGACTTCCGAACCACGTCGAGAGTGAACTTCTATCACCAGAAATACACATCTCTCACTCCTAAATGGAATGGCCGGGAATCGAACCCGCAACCACCTATGTGAGAAGCAAACACCAAACCAACCATGCCACTGTTTAAGCATCTTCCTTCCCTCGTGGCAATCCCAAAATCCGCATAGAAAAACGACGGTAATATGATCATTGCCTACAGGACAGAGAGAGAGAGAGAGAGAGAGAGAGAGAGAGAGAGAGAGAGAGAGAGTTAGTATGCCCCGATAGTTAGAAAGAAAGAAGTTTGCGGTTTTGACATATCCGGAAATATTCGTGAGAAGGAGAGGACGGAGACTATGCATCCGAAATTGCCTTTGACAGCGAAAGCACTAACCCGGGAAGAGCAAAGTTTTAAGAAAATGGGTCTGTGGGAAAGCCTTGATCTATAAATGGGAATCTTCGGTGTCTCGGAAATGCGAACGTGTGATCGTGTAAATTTTCTTAATAAACCTCCCAAAAAACAGAGACGAAAAATGATGCAAGAACAAATTAATTGAGTAAAAAATATGACTTTGTTTCTTCGGCGTAATCGAGTTTTCTGTACAGCGAATAATGCTGTATGAAACTCTCACCCAAAACCCATGCAACTTTCACCCATAGCCACGTGGTGGCCTGTGTTGTTGACGTACGATCATGGCTAAATAACGTTGTGTTTGTTTACTCGGTCATCGAATGGGTGTCTACTACGGAACAGCAAAAAACACGCAAGAAAAAAAGTTAATGAAAAGGGAATAATAAAACAAGAGAAATAAAACATAAGAACGGAAAGCCACAGAGAGAAATATGAGACGAGACAAGAGAGTCATAAGCAAAACAACGCGATGAGACCCTCCTATGCCACTCTATTCGATTAAGAGGCGCGCGCGCGCACACACACACACACACACACACACACTGCATCACAGAATTAGATCCAGAATATCAGGCCTGTGGGGAGGGATAGCACTTTCGGAACACGCTGCAACTTTTGATATATGCCGGCTAGGCACTAGCGGATCCAGAAAAAAAGTCTTTGGGGGGGGGCACTAATTTTCATATATATGTATATATATATATATATATATATATATATATATATATATAGATATATATACATACATACATATATATATATATATATATATATATATATATATATATATATATATATATATTATATATACACACCTACTCGACAAGATATTAAACCGCTTGGCGAATTTTGAAGAAACGGAAAAGTTGTGAAGAAATTTCGTCAGTGCATAAGGCCGCTTACGTATCACCGTATTGTCCCCTGTGACCTTAATATGGGCCAAGAGGGTGATTTGAGTCAACAGATAATAGACCAGATACGTGCATTGAAACAATCTGGCCTTAAAACAAAGCAGATATCGGATCAGCTGTGTGTGAGCAGGCGTTGAGTTTGACGTTGGGTTGCCAGATTTAACGAAGGTGGCAACCATGAGATTCCGTCTCAAAATAAAAATAAATAAATAAAAGCGCCCTGGTATAAGAAGACTTCTGGTCGAGGTTTGACTGTTCTCAAGCATCAATTACAAAGTAATTGACGCTTGAGAACAGTCACACACAGGATACACGAAAGCAGGAGGAGAATGCCAAAGCTCGCAAAATGGAGGAAAAATGGTCACCAAAACTTAACCTGGAAAAAATATTCAATCTTCAATAAACTTAAGAGAAATTATCTTAAACTAACATCATCATCATCACGCAAAGCAGGGCCGTCTCGGAAGAATTTTAGAAAAAGCTATTTAAGAAAACATTAAGTAATCAAACTTAGTGATTACCTAACTGACGAAGAATCAGCTGCTGCAAGTTTGTGATTGCAGGATTTATTAAGCATCAAGTAATGAAGTTTCGTGATTGCAGGTCGAGAGAGAAATACCAAATGTTGGGAGAGAGTGTGACTGCTCAGCTCAAGGGCTATTGAAGATATATATATTTTTTTCAGTGATGTTCACTAAACAAAGTTCTCTCTTATTCACAGCGCAACATTCAAATAGGTAAATTTAGAAAAAAAAAAAAAGATTAACTCACAAGGGTATAAAAAGAATAATTAAATAATGCAATACTGGAGTTTCAAATTGCTTCACTCATGATAAAAAAACAAGATTTAAAATAAAGAAACTACACACAAAGGTAAACGTGACAAACTCATAAAAATAAAATGCACATGAAGTACACAAAACGTCCTCTATCCATCCTACTCAAAATACTTTTTTTCATTATCCAGCATACCGCCCTACCAATCCTTTTTCTCAGCATTTAGTTTGTTGCATATAAAAAAAAAGCCTCCCTAATCCCACTCCCCCCTAAACAATGTATATCTGATGCGGGCTGACTTTTGGAAAAAAACAAAATCAGATACATAGTGAAATTTGAAATAAAACGAAATAACATTTAATTATTACTAAATAATTTTGTTTTAACCATAAAGTCGAAGTAGTGACTAAGAAGCAAAAAATAAAGAAAGCAGAGGTTATCGTTACGTAGGTCTGGTAAGGCTGGAAGGGAACCTGCCTACTTCAGGGGAAGGGGTAATGGGGGAGGAGGACTTGGAGAAGGATGGGGGGTGGTGGTTGGTGGATTCCAGGTGGGAAGAAAGGAAAAGAGAGAAGGACAACTTGAGGCAAACTTTTTAACAAGGTCAACCCGGATCTGACTTCGTTGCTAGACACGATACCCGTTCAACACAAACCCCCCCAACCCCCCCCCCCCCCCCCCCCCCCGCCCCCACCCCATCAAACACCCCACTCACACAGCTCGTCCCCCCTTCTTCCAATTCTCCTCCTTTTCCATCCAGTCACTCCCGATCATCTTTAAAATTTTCTCCACCATCTCTTAGTCCATCCTCAAACACTTTCCAGGCACCCTTCATAGTTATTCCAGAGAGAATCACTCTTAACATTTCTCTCCTTGAAACCATTCCACAGCCTCTAGTGTTCTTCCAAACGCTATTTCTCCACCACCTTACTTTTCTCCATTTCTAAAAAAAATTCCTAACCCACCTTTTCGATTCTTCTTCACTTTGGAGTATCTTTCAAACCTACTTCCTCCCTCTCCTCTTCCTCCTCCAAGTACTCACCCACTTCCACCTGTCCTACCTGCTCTTCACACCATTCAAATCATACTCCTATTGTCCTTCATTTCATAAAGAAGCGCATGGACGAAAAAGGAAGGGAGAAAACGGAAGAAAAAAAAATGCATCGTCAACTGAAAAAAAGGAAAACCTAAATGGAGAAAATTCATAACACTTGCCTCCACGCTCGGCATCCTCCCTCGCCCTTCCAGAGGTTAGCATTGGCCTCACGTACCTGCAAAGGGAAAGGACAGATCACTCACTACATCTGTGAGAGTTTGTTGGCTACTCTCCTCAACAAAAGCCCCACATTGTTGTTGTTGCTGCTCTTCGTCTTTCCGGTAAAACAGTATTCACTCACGCCAATGAGAACAGGAGAGAATAAAAAAAGATGTACACATATGAATTTTTTTTATTCGACTTGAAACTGTTTCCTATGACGAGAAGCATTCTGAATTAATATATTATTATATATTATTATACTTATATTATTATATATATTAGTTATTATATATAATACTATATATTTATTATATACTATATAATAATTATATAATGATATAATTATTCAACAAGAAGCTGTTTCCCTTAACGTGAAGCATTATGAATATTTATATATACATACAATAAATATGTGTGTGTGTGTGTGTGTGTGTGTAGGAAAGCATACTGCTTACGACATTTATAACTGCAGCAAGGGTCAGTGAATGGAAACCACATACCAGAGCAGCGAAGCAAAAAAGTAATAAACCGGGGATGCATTACTCATTCTTTCCTTTACTATACTATCTGCATTGATTTTAGCAGTCAGAGTGATAATCTCACATTCCACCTCTCGGCGAAGAGACTCAGACTGGCAAAGCTGCCATTTTTAAACTCAGTAAAAAAAAATAAATAAATAGAGATTCTCTTTAATGGACTTGCATTCCCCTACCTCTTAAAAGAGAACAAGAAAAGGGATTCGTGAATAGAATCTCACATTCTAGTTTAGAGATCAGTCACCTTGCAAATCTAAGACACAATAAATCAGTTACTATAGCAGATTCACATCAACCGTGTATTTGATGTCTAGGCCAGTCTCTTACAACGCTCTTGATTAGCTGTTGATAAGCCATTCACAGGGCCGGAAACTTTCAGTCTCTCTCGAGAGTTCACATGGGTAGGATCTATGTTCCACCTCTCATGAGGGATACGTCTTTCAAAAGTATCCCTCAGGAGAGGTGGAGCATACATCCTGCGTATGTGAACTCTCGTGAGAGACTGAGGAGAGTTTCCAGCCTCGTGACTGGCTGATCAGCAGCCAATCAGGAGCGACGTAAGGGACTGGGCTAGACATCAAATGCACGGTTGATGTGAATCTACTATAGGATTCAGTAACGACGAAAGTTAAACTGTGATGAGAATTGGTAATCGCATGAAGGTTTCCGGACCCTTCAGAAGGATTATAGTTAAGCAAAGGGAATTAACTAGCTCGAGATATATATATATATTATATATTATATACTATTATATATATAATATATATATATATATATATATATATATATATACATATATTTATCCATATATAATCCTGGATACTGACTCACACCACCCGTGTGAATGAATCATGTATATGTAAAAGACTTATTACTCTACGGAACTAACAACCCACATTTGACTACCTCCTTCGCTCCCTCTCCAACCTCCACGTCCCCCGAGGCTCCTCACACATCCTTCGAGCATCCTTGATAATCCGTCAAGGCGCAGTTAATGACAGCATTTAACTCCTACGGCGACCTTCAGCCACCTCCGGCTGACCCACTTCTTGACCTCTTTCTGGGCCTTAGCCACCCACCCCCCCCTAAAAATAGGAGGCAGCTGACGTCCCCCAGACGTATAAGACCCCCTTCGATCTACAGTCAAGACGCTATTCATTTTCTGGAGATACTAGGAGGAGAGAGAGGAGGGAGAAGAGAGATGGGAGAGAGAGAGAGATAGAGAGAGGGGGAGGAGAGAGAGAGAAGGAGAGAGAGAGAGAGAGAGAGAGCAGAGAAGAGAGATAGGTATATATATATAATATATTATATATATATATTATATATATAGAATATATATATATTTTTTCATTCCCATATATAACAATATATACAATATGCGTTTGAATATATATACATTCCCTTTTAAGAGGAATCTCGCCATGGAGGCTTAGCCTTTCGATCCAGGCCGGATGTTTTGAAATGGAGCCTCTCTCTAGCTGATGCCTTTTGTTTGACGAACCCTCTGACCCTGTTATTTATTCAGATTGAAACGACACGTGTGGGCAAGAAGCAGGAACTGTGTGAATGAACAAACACATACACACACATATACTTACATACATCATATATAATTTTTTTAAATATCTAAAAAAAAGTAATGCATTAAAAAAATAAAATACAAATTTTCTAACTATCTAAAAATTTTTTTAATGTTAAAACAAGAAATAAACAAATGCAAAAGTCAAAAATACACATATAATATATATATATATGTATATATATATATATATATATGTAAATATATAAATAAGTATAAAAAATAAATTTGGTTTAAGTCAATTTACTAAATAAGTAAATAAAAATCAGGTTAAAGAAATATCTAAATAATAAATGATTTAAGCAAAGAAATCTGTCAATTAGTGAGTAAACAAATAAATAAATATTAAAAATGTAAATACGTAAAGCATTAAAATTATATAAATGACTATATTTAATATATACATACGAATCTAGAGATGAATATATAATAATAAAATATGAGTAAATTTAATATATACATACGAATCTAGAGATGAATATATAATAATAAAATATGAGTAAATTTAATATATACATACGAATCTAGAGATAAATAAATGATAATAAAATTAAAAGTACAATAAATAAAGAGTGATGAATTTCTAAATAAGTAAGTAAAAATCAGTGAAAAAATTTAATAATAAAAATTTTTTAAACAATTTAATAATAAGAGTTAAGTTAAATAAAAGAATAGATAAAATGGAAAGCTGAACGGAAATATAATTAAATAAACTACATAAGTAGAAGAAAACAACAAAATACATCATAAATGGAAAATCAAATAAATAAACAAACAACAGAAGCAGAGGAAAATATACAAAACTAATCATTAAAAATTAGCTTAATTAAAAATATTCAGTCTACTTATTCTTTCTGGAAAAGGTTGTACGCATCAAATACCTAAACAAACTGTATAGCAGCCTTAGGGAATTTAAAATAACTTTTTATGTTGGCCCTTTGTCGATGACGAAAAGGCACCTGACACCGGGAAGGTCTTGCGTCACTGTGGCATTCTCGGTAAGTACCGTTAAGCTAATCGAAACTTTCCTTGCAAGTCGATGCAAAGTTTGCTATTTCAATAGATGGATTCCCTTTCGTTCCTTTTACTGTACCATCGTTCGTATTTTCATTCCTCCACCTTACTTTCCTTAACCCTCTCCTAATCATTGTTTCAACATTAATGTTCAGCGTAGAATGTCATAGGTCCCAGAGTTTAGCCTAAAATTCATACTTCATTCCAAATTTTATATTGCAGTCCATTCATACGATTGGGAACGGATGAAAGAGGCCGAATCTTTCAAATATTTAAGAATTTGCAGGGTAATTAAATACGTCCAATGAATAAACTGTTCCTTTCATAATGGCGGGGGGTTTCCTGCTGGCGTTTTGGAATTGGTGCGGGACCTGGATAAGCCGTCAACAAGTAACAAGGTTCTCCCATCCTGAAATTTGGTAAGAAGAAAAAAAGGAAAAAAGAAGAAGAAGAAGAAGATAAAGAAGAAGAAGAAATAGGAAGAAGAAGAAGAAGAAGAAGAAGAAGAAGAAGAAGCAAGAAGAAGAAGAAGAAGAGAAGAAGAAGAGGGGGGGGGGCGGCGGCAAATGAAATCATTGGGCAGATTGAATAAGATCTAAATATAAAATTTATTGAAATAGCCTACGACAGCAAGACTGTGCAGACGTCTAGTAAAACCTTTGTTGCTATGAGGAGAGGAATCATGGTACGACAACGAAATCACTATATATATATATATATATATATATATATATATTATATATATATATATATATATATACTCTGTGTGTGTGCGCGCGTGCGACCGCATATTACAACATTACAACTCCTAAGCTCCTGGCACTACTTTCTCTCTCTCTCTCTCTCTCTCTCTCTCTCTCTCTCTCTCTCTCTCTGTAACCACGGAGTTAACGTAATAGTCTATTAGTATTTATAACTTAATATGCATTCCTCATTAGCAGCCTAAGCTGAGGGGGTTACCCGCAAAATATAGCCGGTGGATAATGCGGATGGTCTATTAGTGCGTTACGTATCGCGCGAGGAATTACTCCACCCGGGTATTTACATGGTTGCTCCGGTTTGCGCTAGTGAATAATAATAATAATAATAATAATAATAATAATAATAATAATAATAATAATAATAATAATAATAAAATGTGGCGCTGTGGAGGAGTGGGTTAGGTCGTCAATAGACTTAAGTCAAGTTAAGCAACATTGGGGCTGGTCAGTAGTTGGATGGGTGACAGCTCTCCTCGGCGTTGATTCCTTGGGAAAGGATCTTTACCATAATTTCCTCAGTCTACTCAGCTGTAAATGAGTACCTATCCTGATGGGGTAGGTCCAGCTATGGGTTAAATAGCAAAACTCAGCAATGATGGAAAGAAATGAAGGAATAAACGACAACGACGTAAATGGAACCTCTGGCAACAGAGGAGCTTCGTCCGGCAACCAGGTATTCAACCCAATTGAAGGGGAAGACGGTCAGGTACTTGGAGGTCGTCATCCAGCAAACTGATCACCACAACGACAATAATCAACAGCCTGAGATTGGAGCTACAGAGGCAAAAAGGAAGAAATGGGACAAGAGAAGAAAATAAGGAAATATGGAGATGCTACATCAGAAGCAAACCCGACGGAGAGAGGATATAGAAGAAGATTGGTCAACATCTGGAATGAGAGGAATAACACCCCCAAACAGAGAAGAGGCTGGCAGACCAAGTAAGGAACATAAAGAAAAAGAACTGGCTCTCCCCAACAGAAAGAGAAGAACTGGAAAGGGAAATGTCACACGACAACGAATTACACGAAGACGAACTGAGAGACGATGCCACAGAAGACGACAGGGAGGATGAGGTATCAAACAACGACACACGAAGAAACACCGACGAAGTAACAGAGAGGACGGAATGGGTAGAAAAGATTAGACAATGGATGGAGCCAGATACAGAGAGAACAAAGATCCCCTCCATGAAAGCCTACAACACCAAGAAATTAAGGGAGAAAACAAGTGAAGTCAATGAAATAATGGGCATAATACACACCACCAGTATCACAGAAACAAATAACTTGACATATGCAGGAGCAATATTAGTAGCAGAACTGATGGGGATTCGAACACCAACACCACCGCACAAACCAACACAACAGAAACCAAAACAGCAACCTCCTTGGAAAAGGCGCCTGGAAAAGCAAATCATGGTGATGAGATCTGACTTGAGTAAACTGAAAGAGATGGCAGAAAAAAGGCTAAGAAGCAAGAAAACAAGGGAGGAACTCAACGAGAAATACAAAGTACAAGAGAGGGGGACTAAACAGCACCATAGAAGATGTAAAAACAGAGGCTTAAGGGGCAAAGCACATAAGATCCAACGGACTTATGGAACAGGAATAAGGGATACCAACAGAACAAAACTATTCGGAACCAACCAGAAAAGACTATAACGCCAACTAAGAGGGGAAGACAACCACCCAGAAATTCCTGAAGCCGAACCAAGTAAGAGACTCTGGGAAAGCATATGGAGCAATCCGGTATCACTCAACAAACATGCAACATGGCTCCAGGAAGCAAAGGAAGAAGAAACAGGGAGAATAAAACAAAGATTCACAGAGATCACGACAGACACAGTCAGACACCAACTAAAGAAAATGCCAAACTGGAAAGCCCCAGGTCCCGATGAAGTCCATGGATACTGGCTCAAAAACTTCAAGGCCCTACACCCACGAATAGCAGAACAACTCCAGCATTGTATCTCAAATCACCAAGCACCCAAATGGATGACCACAGGAAGAACATCCTTAGTACAAAAAGACAAGAGTAAGGGAAATATAGCCAGTAACTACAGGCCTATACACCCTGCCTACCAATAATGTGGAAGTTACTAACAGGTATCATCAGTGAAAGGCTATACAACTACCTAGAGGAGACAAACACCATCCACCCCCACCAACAGAAAGGCTGCAGACGGAAGTGTTAGGGGCACAAAAGACCAGCTCCTGATAGACAAAATGGTAATGAAGAACAGTAGGAGAAGGAAAACCAACCTAAGCATGGCATGGATAGACTATAAGAAAGCCTTCGACATTGATACCACACACATGGCTAATAGAATGCCTGAAAATATATGGGGCAGAGGAAAATACCATCAGCTTCCTCAAAAATACAATGCGCAAACTGGAATACCAATACTTACAAGCTCTGGAATAAGACTAGCAGAGGTTAAATACAGGGAGGAGGGAATCTTCCAGGCGACTCACTGTCCCCCACTACTCTTCGTAGTAGCCATGATTCCCATGACAAAAGTACTACAGAAGATGGATGCTGGGTACCAACTCAAGAAGAGGCACAGAATCAACCATCTGATGTTCATGGACGACATCAAGCTGTATGGTAAGAGCATCAAGGAAATAGATACCCTAATCCAGACTGTAAGGATTGTATCTGGGGACATCAGGATGGAGTTTGGAATAGAAAAATGCGCCTTAGTCAACATACAAAAAGGCAAAGTAACGAGAACTGAAGGGATAAAGCTACCAGATGGGAGCAACATCAAACACATAGATGAGACAGGATACAAATACCTGGGAATAATGGAAGGAGGAGATATAAAACACCAAGAGATGAAGGACACAGATCATGGAACAAAGAATATATGCAGAAGCTCAAGGCGATACTCAAGTCAAAAACTCAATGCCGGAAATATGATAAAAGCCATAAAACACATGGGCAGTGCCAGTAATCAGATACAGCGCAGGGAATAGTGGAATGGACGAAGGCAGAACTCCGCAGCATAGATCAGAAAACCAGGAAACATATGACAATACACAAAGCACTACACCAAGAGCAAATACGGACAGACTATACATAACACGAAAGGAAGGAGGGAGAGGACTACTAAGTATAGAGGACTGCGTTAACATCGAAACAGAGCACTGGCAATATCTAAAAACCAGTGAAGACGAGTGGCTAAAGAGTGCATGGGAAGAAGGACTAATAAAAAGTAGACGAGACCAGAAATATACAGAGACAGGAGAAAGACAGAAAGAACAGAGGACTGGCACAACAAACCAATGCACGGACAATACATGAGACAGACTAAAGAACTAGCCAGCGAGGACAATTGGCAATGGCTACAGAGGGGAGAGCTAAAGAAGGAAACTGAAGGAATGATAACAGCGGCACAAGATCAGGCCCTAAGAACCAGATATGTTCAAAGTACGATAGATGGAAATAACATCTCTCCCATATGTAGGAAGTGCAATACGAAAAATGAAACCATAAACCACATAGCAAGTGAATGCCCGGCACTTGCACAGAACCAGTACAAAAAGAGGCATGATTCAGTGGCAAAAGCCTCCACTGGAGCCTGTGCAAGAAACATCAGCTACCTTGCAGTAATAAGTGGTACGAGCACCAACCTGAAGGAGTGATAGAAAACGATCACGCAAAGATCCTCTGGGACTATGGTATCAGAACGGATAGGGTGATACGTGCAAACAGACCAGACGTGACGTTGATTGACAAAGTCAAGAAGAAAGTATCACTCATTGATGTCGCAATACCATGGGACACCAGAGTTGAAGAGAAAGAGAGGGAAAAAATGGATAAGTATCAAGATCTGAAAATAGAAATAAGAAGGATATGGGATATGCCAGTGGAAATCGTACCCATAATCATAGGAGCACTAGGCACGATCCAAGATCCCTGAAAAGGAATCTAGAAAAACTAGAGGCTGAAGTAGCTCCAGGACTCATGCAGAAGAGTGTGATCTAGAAACGGCACACATAGTAAGAAGAGTGGATGGACTCCTAAGGAAGCAGGATGCAACCCGGAACCCACACTATAAATACCACCCAGTCGAATAGGAGGACTGTGATAGAGCAAAAAAAAAAAAAAAAAAAAAAAAAAAAAAAAAAAAAAAAAAATAATAAAAATAATAATAATGCAGGCGAATTATTATGTTTCCTTGGTTGTTTCGTTTCACGCTGTTAAAAGATGAGTCTTTACCAATAAAAAAAATAATAACAATTAAACGAATGAATTACTGTGCGTTTATGTGGTCTCATAGTTTCACTAACTGTATTACTGACATTATCATTCTTATCATTATGATACGAGAAAATAATCCTTACGTTAATATTTACGTCATTGTTATAATCATTATTTTAAAAATGAAGATACTTTATAATTACACTGTGCTTGTATATATTCATACAGAGCTAACAGACACACGAACACACATTAAATTTAAGGTTCCATTGAATACAATAACTGTAAGTGAAATAAAGAAAAAAAATTGGGAAAAAATATAACATCGTCATATTGGAAAACATTTCCTTGTGATTAGTTTGACACTCAGCCCATCCCTCATAGCCCCTCAACGCCCCCAACCCCCCCACCCCAGTTTCCCATGTGTTTTAGATGATCTTTCGCATTGTGGTGCGTAATATGGTGGTACTTCATTTACTGATGGGACGCTTCAAACTAAGCGGACTTTGGTGTGGGACTCGGGTTTTTTCCTCTCTCTCTCTCTCTCGTGTGTTTTTCTTTCTCTTCTCTTCCTCTTTCAAACTGTCACTTTCACAAGCTGATACTTTTCCTTAAGAAAATAATAATAAATTATCATTTCCTTATCTTCTGATATTCTACGCATACTTGCTCTTTTTTCTTTCAAACTCTCACTTTCACAAGCTGATACTTTTCCTTGCGTATACTTTTATTATTATTATTATTATTATTATTATTATTATTATTATTATTATTATTATTGTTGTTGTTGTTGTTGTTGTTGCTTCTGTTGTTGTTGTTTTTGTTGTTTTCTTATCTTCTGCAGTCTACGCGTACTTTCTCTTTTTTCTTTCAACCTGTCACTTTCAAAAGCTGATATTTTGTTTCTTTTTATTATCGTTTTCTTATCTTCTGTATTCTACGTGTACTCTTTTTTTTTCCCTTCAGAGTGTCACATTCACAAGGTTTACAGGAACTGACATCTTCACTTGCATATATTCCAGCTTCATTAATTTTCATTAAAAAAAATAGTGGGCCTTTTTGTTCGGATTTTGCTCTCCTTTATAAAAAATTTATTTTAATACTGAGCTTTCATTGAAAAAAAAAAAAAAAAGTTAATTGCGTCTCATCACAAAAAAATATATTGGGGGATATGTTCTTTTAACATATCAATTTTCACAATCTATAACTTACACGGACAGAGTAATTATTTATTCTTATCATTCTTTGCCATTATTTATCTTCATTTAATCTATAGATACCTAATCCATATTAAACTTAGCAATTGGAAAGAAGTAAAGCAAAACGTTAATAAAGAAATTATTTTTCATTTAGAACACGATACATATTTAATAGTAAGATCAATTGGGCATAAGCATACTGCATCAGAAACTTCATAAGAAAAAAAATGCGTGGCAACTTTGTATTTTTACCGAAATGATCAGCCTTCAGTGCTATTGTTCTTGGTACTCTTTAGAAACTTAAAAAGAAGTTTACTACGAGAAATGGTAGCTTGTTTTTTAGTGTACCATGTAATATTGAAATTCCTCGAAGTGGAATATAAAGTGAGATACACGTTAAAAAAAATAATAAAAAACTAGTACAAGAAAAGTCGTCAACCAAAACAGAAAATGACGAGGTAAATATGTCTCCCTTCCAGAAAGCTCAAGAAAACCTCACATAATGAATAACAAGAAACAAGTGCTTTCTGTATATTGTATAATGGTGTATGAAACTCAGCCACTGGCCGGTGGTGGCCTGTCATGGCGTTGCCAGACGCACGATAATGGCTGCCTTGAAGCTTAAATAAAATAATAACTGCTGAGGCTAGAAGGCTGCAATTTGGTACGTTTGATGACTGGAGGGTGGATGATCAACATACCAATCTGCAGCCCTCTAGCCACAGTACTTTTTTTAAGATCTGACGGCGGGCAGAAAAAGTGCTGACGGACAGACAAATAGCCATCTTAATAGCTTTCTTTTACAGGAAACTCAAAACGCATTTCTCCTGACAGACCCTCAGCGGGAAGAGATTCTGTAATAATGAAGACAATGATAACATCACTGAAGAACACAACGTAAATTCCTCTAGCGACGTCGCCAATCAGTCAACAACGAAGTGTTGCTTTACACCACTAAACTACATGCTAATAATGTGCTGACAACCGCAAGAGCGCTGTGCTGGTCATGTAGTAGATTCACATCAACCGTGCATTTGATGTCTGTGCCAGTCCCTTACGACGCTCCTGATTGGCTGGTGAAAAGCCAATCACAGGGCTGGAAACTCAGTCTCTCGAGAGAGTTCACATAGGCAGGACGTATGTTCCACCTCTCCTGAGGGATACTTTAGAAAGACGAATCCCTCAGGAGAGGTGGAACATAGATCCTACCCACGTGAACTCTTGAGAGAGACAGAGTTTCCAGCCTTGTGAGCGGCTTATCAACATCCAATCAGGAGCGTCGTCAGGGACTGGCCTAGACATCCAATGCACGGTTGATGTGCATCTGCTATAGCAACACGGAAGTACGCGTCTGTGTAAGGCTTTCAATGCAGGGTCGACGAGACAAGCAACCTGACATCCTTATTTAGACCAGGCCCGGAAGAAACTGGAAGTAACTATAAAAACTTGAGGAAGATAAAAACCTCAGATTTTAATGCAGAAGGAAGGAAGCAATGGACTATATTCTCTTAAAGGTTCAATGACTGCAAGTCACAGAAAACATCACAGCAGCACAAAAGCAGCCCAAAACAATACGTGTGAAAATAACCTTCAATTCATAGTCGGACGATTAAAATGATTCTTTTTTTTTTCCATTCTCCTTTTATTTTCCTGATACACCTTTAAAGCAAGGTCTCAATCGGCCTCGCCCGGGACCTCTACCTTCCTCCTTGGCTGCCCCCCCACCCACGACTAAGTCATCTACGTACTACCCTTCCCAGACGGACAAACAACTAACCTTTAATCTCGACATTACGAACAGCGTTACGTAACCCGGAGATAAGAGTAATGACCTGCGTGAGTGTTTCTGTACCCGAGGAATGATAATTACGCTTTATGTAACGAAGAATACATTTTTCCGCGACTGCCGGTTCCTCCAGAAGTCGGGACTAATGAAGCCAGT
>NC_087218.1:12135000-12147500 GCF_015104395.2 Macrobrachium nipponense
TTTTCTGGATATATTTACCAGTCTGACGTAAGCGATAATGGGTCATAACGTGGCCCGAGAGCCAATAGGATAACAGTTGAGGAATAGCACGTTCTCGGGCTTCGTGACGTGACAATCGATATGTTGTTAGAATTAAGTTGCATAACTGGACACTGTGTGTATGTGAGAGAGAGAGAGAGACTAAGCACAGACTGAAAAATGAGAGAGAGAGGAGAGAGAGAGAGAGAGAGAGAGAGAGAGAGAGAGAGAGAGGAAAAGAAGAAACAGCAACAGACATAACACAAAGCCGTGAGAACAGTTGCATGAGAGCGAACGAACGAAAAGTAAACAAGCAAATACTTTCTACGCTTTGGCATGAGAAGACACGTAAAATATGGCATGGATTTTCTCCCGCCCAGAGAAAGTTGAAAAACTTTTTTGTTTTTGTGGGCGGTGAACGCCAGACTTAAGCTGCGCCCTTCCCTTCCACCACCCAAATTCTGCCGAGGCTCCACGATGTCACATGACAAATATTTCTATTGTTCCTATTAAAACGACAAAGTGGAACAGTCCTCACCACAGCATTATGGATGCTGAATAATGGCACCTCATACCATTGCTTAACTTTCATACTTTTCTTAAATAATGCTTCTGTTAGTCTATGTTCAAATCTTGTGCATTCACCTACCTTCAGCTTTACTTACTATAGTAGATTCACATCAACCGTGCATCTGTTGTCTAGGCCCGTCCCTTACGACGCTCCTGATTGGCTACTGATAAGCCAATCACAGGGCTGGAAATTCATTCTCTCGAGAGAGTTCACATAGGCAGGATGTAAGTTCCACCACTCCTGAGGGATACTTTTGACAGACGTACCCTTCAGGAGAGGTGGAGCATACATCTTGGTTATGTGTACTCTCTCTCGAGAGAGAGAGAGGGAATGAGTGTTTTCAGCCCTGTGAGTGGCTTATCAACAGCCAATCAGGAGCGTCGTAAGGGACTGGCCTAGACATCAGATGTACGGTTGATGTTAATCTATTACAATTAATCCCATACCGTCAAACATCGGAGTGATATAAGAGCGAATCGAGACGACAAGTCTGGACGACCAACGGTACGTATTGTCCCGAACCTCGGTACTTGGGTACCCGTTTTGTGCAGTTCCGAGAGTGGCTGGCCTCGGACTGGACGACGGAAGGTATATATATATATATATATATATATATATATATATATATATATATATATGAAGTTCTTTGTCTATTACTAGATTCCTCGCCATCTTTTTTCCGCCTGACAATCCGCTCTTTGGAAGATTGGCTCACAACTTCAAAACGCTTCGAAAGTTACAAACTTTTCCATCGAGTCCCTTAAGCGTGCTTGCGTCTTTAACAATAACAACATTGAAAATCATATAAACTAAGGCAAAACAACTACGGTCATCAGCTTGAACGGTTACGAAAAAAAAAAAAAAAAAAAAATCCGAACGGGGCTCATTGTTGCCGAGGATTTTTTTCTAAACGTGGAAGGTGTTGACTCTATGCACTGAATAGGGCCGCAAGATTTATTCAGGGTTAAAGATGATATGCTTTTCTTATATTTACTATGGATGATTACATAACACTCTCTCTCTCTCTCTCTCTCTCTCTCTCTCTCTCCTCTCTCTACCCAAGTTATCCATTTTAGACTTATTATCCAGTCACCAACACTTTCTTTCTCCATCTCGCTTTCTCTCGGTTAGTGATCTTATAATCATCAGTCGAGTAATTAAAACTCAAATATACAGTTTTAAGTTAATCATTAACGCTTCTCTCTCTCTCTCTCTCTCTCTCTCTCTCTCTCTCTCTCTCTCTCTCGTCTAAATAACACAGCAAATTCATGAAGTTTCAAATTATTTTATAAAAAATATAATGTATGCTTTCAAAGAAATCCCTTGAAATATGAATAGAATATGTACCAGCAGGATATTCCCAAACTGTCACCGAATGCAGGTCCTTCGCTGAAAAAGCGGGACGCCATATCTTAAAAATTAATCAAAGAATCTTCTTGTAAATAATTTCATTATGATTCCCACATCAAAATTACATGGAGAAACTTTAATAGACTAACATAACCTAACCCAACTTAACCTAATCTAACCTGACCTAGGGTTATGGCAAAAAAACGGTGGCGTACAGGGTGTATCCTGGGGAAAGTTGTGGAAAGCGAACACAATTTCCTAGACCCAAACTGGAATTCCCTTCATCACGTCTTTCCCCAACCATAACCCCGTCCCCCCCCCTCACACAAAAAATAAAAAAACCTAAAGGATATTGTCCAACAAATGTGTGAGTATACTCTTTATAAAAAGGGGGGAGAACTTCCTAGACAAACTGGGATTCCCTTCATCACCTACCTCTCCGACCCTACTAAAAGGAAATTTAAAATAATAAAATAAAAAAGTGTAATCCTCTTTATAAAAAAAGAAGGCAAGAATATAATAAGCAGAAATGTTCCTCAATTCACGCAATGTTCTTCGCCTTCATTATCTTTCCTCGGGGCATAAGATAAAGCACAAGAAATAGTAAAATCACAGATAGAAATAGATATGTCCCTAACAAATGAACGCTATATTTCGGTATAGTCTCTAACTTCCCTACAAATTTATTGTATGACAAGAGATAAATATTCGCCATAAAAATAATTCTTCTCTCTCTCTCTCTCTCTCTCTCTCTCTCTCTCTCTCTCTCTCTCTCTCTCTCTCTCTCCCTGTGTTAATAAGGGAATTTTTCCTTTTCACTGCACCTTGGTTATACAGTATTCTCTCTCTCACTCTCTTTCTGTTATAGATATTATATATATATATATATATATATGATAATATATATATATATATATATATAGAATATATATATATATATATATATATATAACATCTAATAATATATATATATATATATATATAATATAAATAAAAATAAGTCTCTCTCTCTCTCTCTCTCTCCTCTCTCTCTCTCTCTCCTCTCTCTCTCTCTCTCCCTCGTCTCGTCTCTCTCTCTCTCTGAATAAAGATATAATATTATATATATATATATATATATATATATATATATATATATATATATATATATATATATATATATGTATAACGAATCACGAAAGTTAGGAACGTGATAAATCCATAAATAAAGATAAATGCCACGAAGGAAAAAATAAACGAAGGAGTCTGCGAGATCTTTTCGGCTGAAAAGCCCTTTACTGAAGCAGCTACTGACAAAAATACGAGAAAAGACAATACAGAAGGTTCGTATAACTGACAGATAGGGATTATAAAAGGATTGTGCCTAGAATCCGACACACCTTGGGAAGATAAGAAACCTTCCCAAACAAGCATAACTACAAAGGTGCAATTAAAGGTTTAAGACAATCATCTCAGATACAATCTCCAGACAATTAAACGGATTATAGGTGACAGCTATACGGAACCTGGTAGACAAAACCATATTCACAAAAAATGACAGACATACATTACAATAAAATTTTTTTAATAACTCTAAGGCAACTGATTTTTATTTAAGTCAGTAAGTATATATTTGAGGTCATTCTTAAACATGTTACAGATACAAGGGTCTAAATGAAAAAGGCCACGACTAACATTGAAATTACAATGAAAAAGTAAGTTGTATTAAAGCAGATTCTAAAAGATTTCGTGATAAGACATCTCTTGACCGTGCAATTACTGAACTGTCAATCCAATTAATTCGGTGTCAACCTTGTTTCTTCCTATAAATAACACACTAAAAAGAATGTTAATAAAAAATGGCCCCAGAGAAAGCAACAACATAATATATAAAATTCCATGTATGGATTGTCCCTCATTCTACCTCGACAGTCGAGCAAGGGCTTAGAAGTAAGGCTAAGCCAGCATAAATACTCTGTAAAAACTGGGCAAAAATCTAATGCATTATTTATTCATTTAAGTGAAAACAACCACCGAATTAATTGGATTGACAGTTCAGTAATTGCACGGTCAAGAGATGTCTTACCACGAAATCTTTTAGAATCTGCTTTAATACAACTTACTTTTCATTGTAATTTCAATGTTAGTCGTGGCCTTTTTCATTTAGACCCTTGTATCTGTAACATGTTTAAGAATGACCTCAAATATATAATTACTGACTTAATAAAAATCAGTTGCCTTAGAGTTATTAAAAAAAATTTTATTGTAATGTATGTCTGTCATTTTTTGTGAATATGGTTTTGTCTACCAGGTTCCGTATAGCTGTCACCTATAATCCTTTAATTGTCTGGAGATTGTATCTGAGATGATTGTCTTAAACCTTTAATTGCACCCTTTGTTTATGCTTGTTTGGGAAGGTTTCTTATCTTCCAGGTGTGGTCGGATTCTAGGCACTAATCCCTTTTATAATCCCTATCTGTCAGTTATACGAACCTTCTTGTATTGTTCTTTTCCTCGTATTTTTTGTCAGTAGCCTGCTTCAGTAAAGGGCTTTTTCAGCCGAACAAAGATCTCGCAGACTCCTTCGTTTATTTTTTCCTTGCGTGGCATTTATCTTTATTTATGGATTTATCACGTTTCCTAACTTTCGTGATTCTGTTATACATAATGAGGGCCACGTTTACTTCGCTATCCTGTTTCCTCTTTTGAGATGTGTTGTCACTACCTCTCCAGTCTCTTGTGGCTGCACATTCCCAACCAATTCGTCTTAAGTTCCTGAAGAAGTGCCTTTCTGAACAAGTGCTCCCTAAATCCTTGCTGCCACGCCGTCTAAGAAGATATGACAATCACCCATTCAATGAATTTAGTGCCATGATGTTGAAACAGCACATAGCAGCCGCCAAGCAAGAAGAGAAAGAAAAATTCAAGGAACTGGAAAGAACAAGGATCTCTTTCATCATTCTATCCGGCTGATTGGAAGGACTCGCTGCGACGGGAAATTTACAGAAAAACTACGTAGGACTAACAGATGCCCTGAAAAGGAAACTCGACAGAAAACTAAAAATCTTATTGATAGCAGTGATTGGACTAATTGTGCACGTCAAGATTGTTGTTGTTAACTTATCTAGTAAACAAATAAGTGAAAATGTTGTGAGTGCGCTTGGATATGGGTTATTCTTTCTTTGCAACAAGTAGACCTTCGGCTTTAATGATTGGGTCATCCCTAAGTAAATTTGAAAATATTGTGATCTTCCTCAACAAAATCATGTAGACATGATTAAAGGTATTGTTTACGGAGCTGCCAATGTTAAGCATGAAGTAACTTCCCTGCTCGCTATAAGAAAAGTTTGACCGATCTTAAAAAGGACACTACTATCCACATCACAAAAGCGGATAAGTCAAATAGTATAGTAATTTTAGATAAAGCTGACTACATATCACGTATGCAAGCCCTACTGGATGATGATGTGACTTATAGAAAACTAACAAAAAATCCTCTTGATCAAGTCATAAAAACTTCAATAGCATAGTGAAAAGTATCCTTAAAGATAAAACGAACTACTAGGCAAATTGTCAGTCAATTCTGCCTTCGCTACCTTACTTATATGGATTAGTCAAAACGCACAAAGAAAATAACCCTATGCGGCCTATTATCAGTACTGTTGGTTCAATTTCATATAAACTCTCGAAATATATCACTAAGATCTTGTCCCCGTTACTTGGAACCATCTCCGATTCTCATATATACTAATTCTCTAGATTTAGTTGTAGATTATACAAAATTGCTCTTTGCCCTACTGATAGATTCGTTAGTTTTGACGTATGTTCTCTTTTTACTAAAGTCCCTATAGACTCTATTTTAGAATATACTTAGCAAGAACTACTCAGCATGAATTACCTCTACCTATAAGTCACATTATTTCACTCACGAGTTTGTGCATTTGTGATTGTAAGTTTATATTCAATGGTGAATTTTTTATCAACAAATTTTTGGCATGGCAATGGGAAATCCTTTATCACCATTGCTCTCAAACCTGTATATGGAATTCTTCGAAAAACGCTCTTACCTAATATCATTCATATTCCTGTAAAGTGGTATCGTTACGTTGATGATTGTTTAGCTGTTCTTCCTGTCGGTATTGATGTAAATGATTTACTCTCTAAATTAAATAACCAGGTACCATCGATTAAGTTTACTCTAGAATTAGAAAAAGCAATTGCCTCCCTTTCTTAGATGTTTTGATACATAGAGAACCATTTCAATGTAAATTCAGTATGATAGGAAACCGACTAACAACTTAACTTATGTTCATTTCTTCTCAGGCCACCATCTTAATATAAAAAATATCAATTTTTTCCTCTATGTTTTTACGAGCATTACGAATTGTCAGCCCACAATATTTGGATCAAGAAATTGAATACATAGAAAAATAGGGAAAGATTTATGCTATTCCTTCACATATATTAGAACTTTGTTATAATAAAGCCCACAAAAAAGTTTTATACTGAAAACAACACACAGAAAGAAAATTCTAAGAACATTCTCAGTTTGCCTTATTTTAACGGATTTGAAACCATTAAACCATTGTTAAAAGCTTTTAATGTCAACCTTGTTTCTTTTCCATATAATAACACACTAAAAAGAATGTTAATAAAAAATGGCCCCAGAGAAAGCAACAACATAATATATAAAATTCCATGTATGGATTGTCCTCACTTCTACCTCGGACAGTCGAGCAAGGGCTTAGAAGTAAGGCTAAGCCAGCATAAATACTCTGTAAAACTGGCAAAAATCTAATGCATTATTATTCATTTAAGTGAAAAACAACCACCGAATTAATTGGATTGACAGTTCAGTAATTGCACGGTCAAGAGATGTCTTATCACGAAATCTTTTAGAATCTGCTTTAATACAACTTACTTTTCATTGTAATTTCAATGTTAGTCGTGGCCTTTTTCATTTAGACCCTTGTATCTGTAACATGTTTAAGAATGACCTCAAATATATAATTACTGATTAAATAAAAAATCAGTTGCCTTAGAGTTATTAAAAAAATTTTATTGTAATGTATGTCTGTCATTTTTGTGAATATGGTTTTGTCTACAGGTTCCGTATAGCTGTCACTATAATCCTTTAATTGTCTGGAGATTGTATCTGAGATGATTGGTCTTAAACCTTTAATTGCACCCTTTGTTTATGCTTGTTTGGGAGGTTTCTTATCTTCCAGGTGTGTCGGATTCTAGGCACTAATCCTTTTATAATCCCTATCTGTCAGTTATACGAACCTTCTTGTATTGTCTTTTCTCGTATTTTTGTCAGTAGCTGCTTCAGTAAAGGGCTTTTCAGCCGAAAGATCTCGCAGACTCCTTCGTTTATTTTTCCTTCGTGGCATTTATTTTCTATATATATATATATATATATTTTATATACATATTATATATATATAATATAATTATATATATATATATATATATATATATATATATATATATATATTACACGCATAAGAAACCAGGACCACTTCCCTCCCTGCCACGAAGCCTTGGAGCCGAGCAGAACTCGGTTAGTAATGAAACTAACCATATGATTATTAAGGTATACAACAGAACTATTGCTCTGAGTTACCGAGTGGCTATTTTTCCATCTTACTCCTTTTCTTTTCTACTTTTATCCTTTAAATATGAAGTCGTTGCACAATGCTAGAGTGCACATGAGATTGCATGAAATGTATACAGTTCAAATACACGCAATGTGAGAATTCATATTTTCGCATTTTATTTTTGTGCTTGTATGCGTGTGTTTGCAGTTTCTTCACTGAAATATGTGTACAATAAATACTAAGTATGCAGTGAACTGAGTAAAGCACAAGAGAGGGTCACGATAAGTAAAGAAAAACGAGATATAAGTCTCTTATTATTATCATGAAATCGTAATGACGAATTTTTATTTTTAAATATGATGGTAAGATATTTACATGAATAAATTGTATATTATTAATACGTACACCTATATTACATAAATTTCTGTATTGTGGATATAGATACACAAAGCTATATACTACGTGTAAAGAGTTTTCATATAATATATATATATATGAAGGGAGTATAACCATAACATGAGTTCAGGAAATCCAAAACACCAAAAACCAACTTATTTTGTAATAATAACAACATCAAAACTACATAAGTCACAAGATAAACACGACTTATTTTTGGGTATCCATAACCGTGCCAGTCCTGGTTTGTTTGTGCGTTTACGTCGCATGTAAACCAGTGGTTATGCAGTAATGGGACTAACGGCTTTACGTGACTTCCAAACAACGCCGAGAGTGAACTTCTGTCACCAGAAATACTTATCTCTCACCCCTCAATGGAATGCCCGAGAATCGAACTCGCACCCACCGAGGTGGCAGGCAAACACCATACCGACCACGCCACTGAGGCGCTGTGCCAGACCTTGCAACACAGAAAATCGATTAAGAAAACGAATCCTCTCAACTGTGGTCATAACCTTGGTAGAGTCATGCAATCAAGAGGTTACTGGTGCGGTTTTTAAATGGGACTTAACTCTTCAGGATACTTCGCGTCTTCCTTAAGGTTACAGTGAATTACGGATCTCATATGCTGAAAGCTCCTATCTAGCCATGACCGGAAGACTTCTCGCATTTAAGGGCCCTTTGCCAGCAAATCCTGAACCACGCAAATCAAAGAGAGGGAGAAAGGAAAGAGAATGACGTAACCCAAGAGGAACCGATAATTAAGCCCGTCTCCTAGACAGTGGGAGATTGTATGGGTAGTAAGAACGGTAGAAATTAGGCTTTCTTTCCTAGATAGTGACGGACAACCCCCCCCCCCCCCCAGCCCCACCCCCCCATAAGGTTTTAACCCGATATGTATCCGCCTTAGCGACGTGTTTTTGTACAGGCCTGTTGGGGATGACCGTAGAAACATAAACAAGAGACAATAAACATATATTATATATATATATATGATATATATATATATATATATATATATATATATATATATTTCCATAAACTAGCAGAATTGTTCTTACTATTCATATGTGCTTTTTTTCATCTTCCATTCCTTTTTCTTATTCTTAAAAGCCGTGTACTTATTTCCTTCTGTGGATACGAGTAATAGGTTTCTTTGAGGGGAATCCCGCATCAGATAGAATATTGAGTAAGCAATTATGTTGAATTATACAAAAGCTCTCCCTTGTATAAAGAGAATACACTGGTTTACTTATCTATACAGAGCATATATATATATATATAATATATATATATACTATATATATATATAGATATATATATATATATATATATATATATATATATATATATATATCTATACATATATATATATATATATATATATATATATATATATATATATATGTGTGTGTGTGTGTGTGTATACGTATATATTAGATATCTATATGAGATTTCACGAAATCCCTAGGGAACATGTGAAATGACCAATTCGCTTAGGAGCATTTGAACCCCGGGGTCTAGTACTAAACACGGTGAAACAGTGATTCATCTACACTGTTCTACCGTGTTTAGTACTAGCCCCTGGGGAGATCTGATGTCCCTAAGTGCATTTGGTCCCCCAGGGGCTGGTACTTAATATAGCTAAACACATTTCACATCCAATGGACTAGTACCAAACACGGCGAATTGGTTATTTCACATAATGTTGTAGGGATTTCGTGAAATCCCTGGATTTCACATATTCCCTTTCTTTAACATATATGCATATATATATATATATATATATATATATATATATATATATATATATATATAATGCTCTGTAAAGATAAATAAATACAATGTATTCTCTTTATAAAAAGGAGCGCTTCTCTATAATTCAACATAATTGCTTACCTAATATTCTACCCGATGCGTGATTCCCCTCGAATAAAAATCTCACAAATACCGAGAAAATCACAAGGACAGGAAATAAAAAAAAATAAACCGGAACGATATACCACTTCCCTCCATCAATAGATATGCTTCAGTGAATACTGGGTAATGATGAGGCAGCGATATCCCGATGATGTGGCAACCCTGCGTAACTCACTCCCCGCTGTGGAAAGACTGTGGCAACACTGTCTAACTCCCAGCTGTGGAAAGTTCAAACTATCATCGTGTGATAGCGAACAGCGTGAAGGGATCCGGGGCTCAATACAAGCAAGAAAACAAACAAAACATCATGAGTAAGGGGGAAGGGAAGGAAGCAGAAGAAGGAAGAGACAAAAGCCTCTTCCTTCAAAGCTCCTACTAAGTAGTAGCTCTGGATAATACTACAGAGACCAAGAGCGACGGTCTCGGCTGACCTGCCCTCAACAGGCAGGCGACGATCGAGTCACCCGCCGCTGAATGAAAGGGTTCGGGGAAAAAAGATCATTTTCCTTATTTTTTGTCCTACGTCGTCGGATATAAAGATTCCCCCATCCTCTTTTATGCCGACTTAATCGAGGACCAATCTTTATTTCCCAGCTTCCTTATCCGCTACAACATCTGGGCAATTATTTTCTTTTGATGATTATAATTAATCTCTTGCTGCCCCTGAGGCGAATTCCTTCTCTAAACCCACACAAGTGTTTTTGACGGTAGTTTTAAAAAACTAAAAATGAAGAATGGAGACGATCGGTCTGTTGGGTATTTAACCAACGATCCTCACTTAACCACAAAAGGATGACACGCACCTCAGACCCGTGGGAGTCCAGCTGGAACGGCATGGGTCCCAACGAGGTCCCAGAATCCAAAAGCCAATAAAGTGCTTGCTGCTGCCTGCCTGCCAGCCACCTCAGAAAGTTGCGACGGGTCATTGATCTATGCGAGGTGACAAGTTGCAGACGCCGGAAGAATATAAATATATCCTCGAACGCTAACTCCGCCCGGAGGTTCCAAGTGAATTTATCTCCGTCCAGTGTTTGACATTCAGGAAACATCGGACGTTCAAGGAAAATGGAATAAGAGAATTCAAGGAAAAAGGCTTAAGAGAATTCAACGAAAATGGCATAAGAGAATTCAACGAAAAATGGTCAAAAATAAGAGAATTCAAAGGAAAATTGGGCTTTAAGAAAATTAATTCAAAGGAAAATGGCAAATGGAAAAGAATTTAGAAAGGTGGCTTAAAGAATTCAAAGAAAATGGCTTAAGAGAAATCAAGAAAATGGATATGAGAATTTTTAATGGAAACATGGCTTAAGAGAAATTCAAGGAAAATGGCCATAAGAGAAATTTTCAGGAAAATTGGAATTAAAGGATGAAATCAAGGAAAAATGGCTTAAGAGAATCAAGGAAAATTAGGAATTAAAAGGAAGAGGAAATCAAGGAAAATGGCATAAGAGAAATCAAGGAAAATGGCTCAAGAGAATTCAAGGAAAATGGCTTAAGAGAATTCAAGGAAAATGGCTTAAGAGAATTTAAGGAAAATGGCTTAAGAGAATTCAAGGAAAATGGCATATGAGAATTTAAGAAAAATGGCTTAAGAGAATTCAAGGAAAATGGCATAAGAGATATCAAGGAAAATGGCTTAAGAAAAATCAAGGAAAATGGCTTTAAGAGAATTCAAGGAAAATGGCTTAAGAGAATTTAAGAAAAATGGCATAAGAGAATTCAAGGAAAATGGCATAAGAGAATTTAAGAAAAATGGCATATGAGAATTTAAGGAAAATGGCATAAGAGAAATCAAGGAAAATGGCTTAAGAGAATTCAAGGAAAATGGCTTAAGAGAATTTAAGGAAAATGGTTTAAGAGAATTCAAGGAAAATGGCTTAAGAGAATTCAAGGAAAATGGCATAAGAGAATCTAAGGAAAATGGCATAAGAGAATTCAAGGAAAATGGCTTAAGAGAATTCAAGGTAAATGGCTTAGAATTTAAGAAAATGGAATTTAAGAAGAAATTCCTGGAAATTAAGAGAATTCCATGAAAATGGCTTAAGAGAATTCAAGGAAAATGGCATAAGAGAATCTAAGGAAAATGGCATAAGAGAATTCAAGGAAAATGGCATAAGAGAAATCAAGGAAAATGGCTTAAGAGAATTCAAGGAAAATGGCTTAAGAGAATTCAAGGAAAATGGCATAAGAGAATCTAAGGAAAATGGCATAAGAGAATTCAAGGAAAATGGCATAAGAGAAATCAAGGAAAATGGCTTAAGAGAAATCAAGGAAAATGGCTTAAGAGAATTCAAGGAAAATGGCTTAAGAGAATTCAAGGAAAATGGCATAAGAGAAATCTAAGGAAAATGGCTAAAGAGAATTCAAGGAAAATGGCATAAGAGAAATCAAGGAAAATGGCATAAGAGAAATCAAGGAAAATGGCATAAGAGAAATCAAGGAAAATGGCATAAGAGAAATCAAGGAAAATGGCAAATGAGAACTTAAGGAAAATGGCATAAGAGAATTTAAGAAGAATCGCATTAGAGAAAAAAAGTGAAAATAACAATAAACGAAATGCAAACATAATTTCTCGACGTTACAGTAAAATACAACGGAAGGGAAACATAAAATTCTACGAGCTTTCACTTCACTTGACTGATAATCTGGAAAGATGACGTCACCGA
>NC_087218.1:12152500-12185000 GCF_015104395.2 Macrobrachium nipponense
ATAATAATAATAATAATTTGGTAGAAGACCCTCTTTTAGGCAAATGCTGCTAAAAAGAATGGCAGAATTAAGCGAGTTGATTTTATATAACAATAGTTGCTGTAGAAGTAGTAGTAGCAGTAGTAGCCTACAAAAATGAAGGGTCTAAGCCCGTAATTTTGACAGCTCCGACAGGCAAGACTAAGAACCAAACATATCGGAGTGAAAGGTCCCGTCAGAATTCGAACCTCTCTGCTGACTGAAATTAGCTGTCTTCTGGGCCAACATCATAATTGGTTCGAGTCACGCACTGTATTGTTAACTATGTCTTTTAATTATCTGAATGATCTGCCTCACGGCAGTTGTGTGTGTGTGTGTGTGTGAGAGAGAGAGAGAGAGAGAGAGAGAGAGATTTTGGCTGGTCCCATATTATACTCAAGTAGGAATTACTCTACTGTAGTTACAGTGCGGTCAAACGAAGTTAACTTTCTAAAGATGGATTAAGAGGGTCTCTCTCTCTCTCTCTCTCTCTCTCTCAAAATTTTGCCTTTTTTCTTTTTCAAAGGAAACCTCTTATTAACCTCCTTCATCTTCAAGCCATTTCCTGAACTGGCCATTAAGTACAACTACTCCCCTCCCCCCAAACCCAACCCCCGCGGCCGCTGCAAGTATTATTTCACTTCCTGACGGTTCCTGCTGCTGATTGTCCCTTTTTTACTGGTTGTTTTCATTAATGCAATGTTTTTCCTTCTCCTCATAGGCTTGGAATTCTCTTCTTACTTCTTTTTTTCTCTCTTGTTTTCAACACTCAGGTCTATCACATTTTTCGAAGTGAAGCCTCTCTCTCTCTCTCTCTCTCTCTCTCTCTCTCTCTCTCTCTCTCTCTCCTCTTTTCGGGGGCGTCACATATTGGCCTTTATACTTAAAAACAAAAACAAAAGAAATACCGTAAATATTCCAAAATCAGCAGCCATATAAGATCTTATATCTTAGTCAAGTGCTATATCCCGATGGCAAGATGGCTAAAGATGCTTAAAATGGGGGTCGTGAAACAATATCCTCACAGTGAAAGTCCCTGAAATTAATATCAAGTCTCTCTCTCAAGTCCTTTAACCTATTTTCAATGGCCTGTCTATTAGTCAGGCTTTTTCTTTTGCATAATCATCTTTTCTTAACTTAGTAATGCCGACTCCTGTTTAACAGTCTTACCGATTCATATTTTATTTGCTCAGGCAAATAAAAGTTGACAAAAGCAACCCTACTACATCTGACCAGAGCAATTTTCCATCAACTAAAAACTAACAATAGCAACCCTACTACATCTGACCAGACTAAGCTTTCATCAAATAAAGACTAACAATAGCAACCCTACTACATCTGACAGACTAAGCTTTCATCAAATAAAGGCTAACAATAGCAACCCTACTACATCTGACCAGAGCAATTATCCATCAAATAAAAACTAACAATAGCAACCCTACTACACCTGACCAGACTAAGCTTTCATCAAATATAGGCTAACAATAGCAACCCTACTACATCTGACCAGAGCAATTTTCCATCAACTAAAAACTAACAGTAGCAACCCTACTACATCTGACCAGAGCAATTTTCCATCAACTAAAAACTAACAATAGCAACCCTACTACATCTGACCAGAGCAATTTTCCATCAACTAAAAACTAACAATAGCAACCCTACTACATCTGACCAGAGCAATTTTCCATCAACTAAAAACTAACAATAGCAACCCTACTACATCTGACCAGAGCAATTTTCCATCAACTAAAAACTAACAATAGCAACCCTACTACATCTGACCAGAGCAATTTTCCATCAACTAAAAACTAACAATAGCAACCCTACTACACCTGACCAGACCAAGCACCAGTAATAAAAGCAATAGCAACCGAAACGGAAACTTTACCGATCTAACTTGAGCAACAGTGTAACTGCAGCAACATTACTCAATCAACTGATGAATAAAATGTGCAACAATCAGAAACTACAAAATATTTCTCGTAAAATGACGAACAAATTGTATACTATTTTCCAAATAACTTCCAGCCGACAACTCTGAATTTTTTAGCAAAATAATTTTTCGGATCACTGACCTTAAAATTGGGTAGAAATTAGAAGTTCTCTTAGGATTTAGAAAGTGGTGACCCAAGTTCAATCAATAAAGGCCCAAATTCCTCAAACACCCATGAGAATAATTCATGAGACAAAGCAGTAAAATACACATGTTCTTTCTAACCAATACGAACGTCGTCTGCAGGTGGCTACTCCCTGTAACTCTATCCCCTGGGAAGGGGGGGGGGGAGTGTGTTGAGGGGAGAGGCTGTTTTCAACAAGCGTTATTCAGCTTGTTAAACTTGGCCGGCATATAGCCTCTTACATCGGAACTCATACCCAGACGAATAGATATTTTTATGGAAATTAATAATGATAATTTTAACATTTCATGAATTTCCATGAAAATTAATTATCATAATTTTAACATTTCATGAATTTCCATGAAAACTAATTATCATAATTTTAACATTTCATAAATTTCCATGAAAATTAATAATTATAATTTTTAAAATTTCATGAATTTCCAGAGCAAAAACAAAGTAAGAATTTCAAGTTTGACCAGCGTTTACTCTTAAGGATATTATCTAAATCTTCATTACTTTTCATCGGGGGGGGGGGGGGGGGGGGGCGGCACGTGCCTAGGTGCCACCCCTCTCTAAAAAAAAATCTTGGCTCTTTCGCCTAATCAACACGCCTTTTAGAGTGTTAAACAAAATCAGTCAAAAATTCATTTTCAACCCTTTTATTTCTTCCGTGCTCTACCAAAGAACACGCCTTTTAAGAAAACTAAACCAGTTAAATTTTTTATTTATCTGTTATTATTATTTTTTTTTTTTTTGGTGGGGGTGGCGTTCGTAATTCCTATTTAGACCAACGAATAATTCTGAAAGTACCAAACCAATAGATCAATTCCAGCACCTTGTTTTTGTTTTGTAAATCCTATTTAGACCAACGAATAATTCAGGAAGTACCAAAACCAAGAAATCAATCCCAGCTACTTATTTTTTTTTTTTATCTTCTTCCTAAGCTCCGTTGAGATTCCAGCCATCTATCTATACGTGAATCGCCTGAAATGCACACGAGTAACAGGGACTCGGTGTTTCGGTCTATCTTGTTCAATTTCCCTCCTCTCTCTCTCTCTCTCTTTTCTCCGACAACCCCACACCACCCCTTCCTCCTCCTCCTCCTCCTCCTCCTCCTCCACCCCCCACGATCATACGGCTCTTCTCTTCTCCTCTCCCTCAACAACCATCCGAGGTCTCTCTCTCTCTCTCTCTCTCTCTCTCTCTGTGTAAATCCTTCTCCATCCACCTTTTATTCTTATCAGCACACACCTGTTGCTGCCAATAAACTTTATGCACGCATATCTTGCAGCTGCAACTCTCTCCTCTCTCTCTCTCTCTCTCTCTCTCTCTCTCTCCCCGGTGCTGAAAATAACCAGCTAAAGCATTCAAATAACACTCTCTCTCTCTCTCTCTCTCTCTCTCTGTTTGTATCTTTGTACATGAAGAAATGTCTGAAATGGGATGTCTGCTTGTACTTCGTTTGTTGTACCGAATCAATTCAGTACAGTGGTAATATTGTACAGCTACTGTCTTAGTTCATGAAAATCGCTGGTTAACGAAATGTATAGTATATGGTACACCCCAAAAATATATTTATCTGTACATATGCCCCTATCAGATTATAACTGGAAAAACGTTCATGTCACCGCTACAATAGTTTACTCTCTCTCTCTCTCTCTCTCTCTCTCTCTCTCTCTCTCTCTCTCTCTCTCTCTCAGCAGACGATGGAAGCCTCCAAACCCCTTCCAATCGTATCAATTTGTACAGAACTGCTGGAATTAAAACGCAAAGGATGTTTTTCAGAAAATTAGTAAACCTGAAAGATAAACCATCTATATTTCTTCAAAATATGATCAGCTGTTCATCACTCCATGTAAAAAATCTAAATTTGGCGTAAAATGGAATCATGACACTATGAAAATTAAATAAACTACAAAAAGCAGATTGTGCAGAAAGGGACTAAAAAGCCAAATAATTTTCTAAAAATGGTTAAAAAAAATAGGGGGGGTGGGTGTTGGGTAGGTTGGGAAAGAAGTTACAATATACTCATTCTTATGAAGCAAGCAAAATTTTGTTTACATATTTATTGTAAAAATAAAGAAAGAATCCACCAACAAGAGTTGAAAAAATTACGTATGAACAGAAAACCTTCACAATAAAAGTAAGTGAAACATGAATCAAACTCCAACCACCCACGTATCAAAAATGAACAAGAAAAAATGAAAATCTGTAAAAACTGCAAAAGTAACGTTTGTAAAAAAAAAAAAAAAAAAAAAAGTAAGTGAATGGTAGTTGGGCGACATTAGGCGCCAAAAAATTACAGACCGAAGGAAGCTTCCGACTTGCAACAGGTTGGCAATTATTGGAAACAGGCAATGGGAGAGAGAGAGAGAGAGAGAGAGAGAGAGAGAGAGAGAGAGAGAGAGAATGAACTTCAATTGGAGGAGAGAAAATGGTCAGAGAACATACGGTGAGAGGGAGTGACACCTTCGTGGAGAGAGAGAGAGTGACACCTCCGTGGGGAGAGAGAGAGAGAGAGAGAGAGAGAGAGAGAGAGTGTGTGTGACACCTCCGTGGAGAGAAGAGAGAGAGAGAGAGAGAGAGAGAGACACTATGCAAGGTTGTCTTTGTATTCTGCGATGACAAACCATTCTAGAGAGAATACAGGTTGATATTTTGATGAATATATCAGAGAGAGAGAGAGAGAGAGAGACTGCCTACAGCAAACTATATTAAAACTGAGTTGACGTATTTACAGGTAGAGGAGATAAATGAGAGGGAGATGATCTATTAGAAGTGATTACTGACGAGAGAGAGAAGAGAGGAGAGAGAGAGAGAGAGAGAGAGAGAGAGAGTCTACAGGAACATGTCATCATCCGGAGGATAAGAAGGAAACAAGCCAGGTGACAGACAAGAAGGCACCTTGAACATGCCGAAGTCCAGCATTAATAAAAGAAGGCTACAGCCGATAACGATTTTCTTGCTCCTCACAGTTGGGCAGAACCAACCATCGCGCCAAGAGAAATATCTACTTTAAAACCAAACATAATCACACTCACACACAACACACACACAAACACACACACACAGACTACAGTTCTCAAGCAAAGGGAACGCTGCCGCCATGACAAACCCATCCAGGAACTCTGTAGCATTTATGGCAATATCCTTTATTCTCAAACAAGAGTTTATAGACTAATTCTCTTTAATCCAAAAAGATGTGTTTACCAGGTTCTAGCGAATTCTTTCACTTCAAGGATGAGTTTCCGGACTTTTCAACATTTTAATTCACAGAGAGAAACTCAATGCGTCTTTGCACCCATGTGAGTCTTGTACTCGTATCGACACACAGGTTCCAGACATTTAAAAAGAGAGGGGACAAAAGAAAAAAATATATATCGCTATACACGTCCAAGATTCGAATGCTCAAAAATGCACTGTCGTGGGTTGTACCCAAGACAGACACAGCAAGGGACTACCAATCTCCTTTTAAAGACATTTGATGAGAACCAGAATCAACTTCTGGAAGGGTAAAATGTGTAATTATACATACATACATACATACATACATACATACATATATATATATATATATATATATATATATATACACAATATGTGCGTGTGTGTGTGATTTGTGTGAGAGAGAGAGAGAGAGAGAGAAACAGTACAACTTCCTGACCAAACCGACAAATCTGTCAGCAATTGCGCATTTGCCACTTAGTCGACAAAAAGCTAATTGAACCCTTCAAGAAACTCTTTGTTAGAAATAAAGATAAATCATTTAAAATAAAAGACAAATGAACATAAATCGCAAGAACAATTACCTAGAAATATGTCTACCTAAAAAAAAAAATTAAAAATAAACAAAATTCTATCCGCAGGAATTAAGTGACGACGAAATGCACGTCAGCCGCATGCACACCCTTCCAAATCAGAGAGGCAATATTCTCCCTACGTGGACGAGGGAGAGTATGAAGAAGGAGAGAGAGAGAGATATAAAAAAAAGGGAAGGAAATCTTCAGAGGGAATTCAAGGACAAATAAAAAGAAATGCCTGTAACCATTTCTCAACGGGAATTTACAAGAGTAAGCAAGGCGAGGCCGAATAATGCCGTGAGGAATATACAAGTGGGGTTAAAAATGCCAGGAGAATTTCCGAGAAAAATCAGAGCGACATGAACACGCAACGTTGGAGATGATATTGTATATGAGAGATAGAAGCAAATATAACTATTAATATTCATTATAACTTCAGGATGACACAAACACACATACACACACACACACACACACACACACATATATATTATATACATATATATATATATATATATATATATATATATATATATATATATATATATATATATATATATATATATAGCGTGTCCAACACGTACTTCCAGTCTTGTGTTTCAAAAGGAATAATATATCACAAGCTCCTTCTCACAATTAGCGATTACGTAGCCCACGAACGGATTCAGTTTCCTTCCAGCCCGTCCAAAAAAAAAAAAAAAAATCGATTAGAACCGGACCAAAAACATTCCATGGAAACTTCCCCACTTGGACATGTGATGACACTGTATAAACGGCCGCTCTCCGAACAGTGTTCAGGTAACCGATGATCAGGTCCGAGTCTACCTACCTCCGTTCCAACAGAATCAGGGTGGTCCCCAACACCACGTCCTCTCTCCCCGCCCCCCCCCCCCCCAGCCCCCTTAACGAAAATGGCTGTATGCTAAGCATTGGATAAACACTCAACACAAATATTTTTCCACCCGCGAGATGGCTGATCCCTTGCAAGAGATCACATGTCACAATCACCTCCTATATATATAATATATATATATTTATATATATATATATATATATATATATATATATATAGATATATATAATAATTATTATATATATAAAATATATGCTATATATATATAAATATATGAGTATATATATATATCCTATAGGGGGTATGGTATATATCTATATATATACATATATAATACATATATATATCTATCGATCTATATCTATATATACTAATTCGACATATGTCCATATCAACTTAACCGTATTCATAAATACATATATCGAGCTACAAATGTCCTTTAATATCTAATTCGCTCTACCCCGGAATTAATATATTTTCATATATGTTTAACCGAGGGGGAATTTATTAAACCGATAATAGAATTGCCGGCCGACAGGCGCGAACCATCGACCTCTCAATTCCCAGGACTGGCAGTGAAGCCTTAGCCAACCTCGGCAATTCTAGTATCGCTTAATAAATTCCCCCTCGGTTAAACATATATGAAAATATATTAATTCAGGGGTAGAGCGAATTAGATATTAAAGGACATTTGTAGCTCGATATATATATATATATATTATATATATATATATAGTATATATATATATATATATTACATATAAATGCATAAACATATCAACATCTATGATAAATTCATAACTGTGTCATGTAGGGCTCAAAACCCGATAAAAGTGAGGACTGACACTCGCAACGAACCTTAGGTGTCTAATGTTAACTGCGATAGGCCATATGGAGAGACGAAGAGCCGACGAGAGAGTTAGTAATAAGAGAACAAGTGACAATAAAGATATCTTTATTCAAGCAGCCTGATGTCACAGCGACCACCACTGTCATCAGAGTGCAAATGCCGAATCGCAAAAAAAAAAAAAAAAAAAAAAAAAAAAAAAAAAAAAAAAAAAAAAAACACACACACACACACAACGCTGAAGAATAATGAAGAAATCGCGCAAAATCTCAAGAAAATACCGAAGAAATTCGAGGAGAGACATAATAAAAGAAAATGCCGGCGATAATTTCTCGCCAGGACCGAATTTACAACGGCAAACGAGAGAAATAACACTTTGGCAAACCAAGCTGAGGAGGCGGACGGCGAGGTCCCCAGGTGCTTTGAAGCCCGGGGCACGTCGGCTGCCCTCCGATAACACGGCTCCATCGGAAACGCTCAGCTGCAAACAATTCCTTCTCCGCCGAAGTCACGGGGAACACGGAATGCTTCTCGTTCGATACCAACGACAAGAACATATTTTCCATTTTGGCTTTACTGTTATGAAGTTGATGTGGGGTTTTATATTGATGTGACGTGACTATGACTATTAGCATCACAAAGTGGGTCTTCCTAGTTTGATATTTCCTAGCGACCCCCAACAAAGTTTGTGGGTCGATATCTAGGGGGGTCATTATCTATATAATATTTACAATCTTTTGTTTACTTTTTGACGGTCATCCCGAACTGGTGGTTACATAACGGGTTCAAAACCCATTGGGGTCACTATCAAGGAAAGAAAACGCAACTCTTCATGTAATAAAGATATTTAACTAAATCTTATTAACGTCATAACATAATTTGACTTATCATTGCCATATTCATCAAGAAAACAGAATAACTTAAGACAGAATATTATGATCACGGTATAAGCGTCAATGGGATGTTACAAGCAAAGTATTTAAATTAATGGATGTCCAAGGTAACTCTTTAAGTCATCAAGGAACGTGACATAACTGTGTCTATGTTGCGAGTAAAGTTGCGATGCAGGAATTAGTAAATGTCATCACGTGCCATGGCATCATCCTGTGAATGTTCAAACATGATTATTAACCAAATTAAAACAAATTAAAACAGGCCTAAGCGAAGCCTTTTGGGTGAGAAATTAGGCAGAGAGAGAGAGAGAGAGAGAGAGAGAGAGAGAGAGAGAGCTCCAACTTAGCACCATTTTACGCCAAACGAGTGTTTTATTTTTTCACTCAGTACGAAAACTTAAGTGACCAGAGAGAGAGAGAGAGAGAGAGAGAGAGAATATCCTACTTAGCATTCCTTTGTGCCAGAACGGAAATTGAATTCCTCCACTAAGTGCTTGCGTATTTGCATTTCTTTGGCGACGACTTCACTAATTTTCCATTGAGTAAAATAATCTGCCACGTTTCTGGGAACAGAATAAAGAGGAACAGAAAGCGCAGGAGAGGGACATCAGTCACTTTCCAGAGTTAAATGACACCTGACACGTTTGCTACCCCTACCCCTCCACCTCTCCTGGACCTGCTAAGTTAAGTATATATCTCAGTTTAACCAGACCACTGAGCTGATTAACAGCTCTCCTAGGGCTGGCTCGAAGGATTATACTTTCTTTATTTACATGGCTAGAAACAGCTTCTTGTTGGATCCGAACCACACTATATCGAGAAATGAATTTCTAATCACCATTATTAAATTCCTCTGGTTCCGCATTGGCGGCAGCGGGGGAGCAAACTCGGGCTACCAGATTGATAGTCGAGTACGCAAGCCACTGGTCCGGTGAGGAACTTGCTTTGGGACTGCTGAAGCACCGTTAACCTGCTTGCGTCTCCATGGTCGATGGTTGATCTGGGCTATTATTATCACAGCATTGCTGCTGTTCTTGTCGTTACAAAGTAGCTAAATGTAGCCAATGAGTTCCATTTGTGTCATAGGACTGGCCCGCGGGATTTGTCCTTACATGAGAGGCGACAATCGACGAAAGAAAAAGTTAATGTTGAACAGCTGGGTGAGAAGACACAGATGAAGAGCAAATAAGTACAGCCACGGCCCACGAAACTTTCAGCCATAGCCCAGTGTTGGCCTGTTATTAGCATCTTTAGAGGTGCCAGACACTATCAATGTTAAGTTTCATATTAAATAAAATAGGAACTACTGATATGGTCGATGACTGGAGGGTGGAAGATCAACATACCCTCTAGCCTCAGCAGTTTTTAAGATCTGAGGGCGGAGAGAAAAAAGTGTGGACGGGCAGACGAATAGCCCTCTCAATAGTTTTCTTTCACAGAAAACTTAAAGTAGGAAGCAATCCGGCAGAAGAAGGAGAGGTCGCTGCAAAGAATGAGCAGTACCGTAACAGTGAGTCGCCGAAAAAAAAAAAAAAAAAAAAAAAAAGAGCCACGGCGGACTCTCAACAGCGAGTGACCCTCCGTCTTTTCACTCCTACACTTCATTTTTCTTCATTATTCTTATTACCGTCATCAGAGGTTCTGACCAGGGTAACGGAGAAAGCACAAGAGCCCGAGAGAATGAGGATTGCCCCCCCCCCCCCCCCCCGCCACCATCCCCCCCCCCCTAGCAAACACCATCTCGACCTGGAGTAGTATTTGCACAACCGCGACCCCGATCTACGTCGAGTGTGTGTGCTATTTCTGCGTGTCCTGGCCATTCCAGCGAGTCTGTTTCCATCTGGGATGAAATGCATAGCGGCAAGTGGGAACTCTCTCTCTTCTCTCTCTCTCTCTCTCTCTCTCTCTCTCGGTGACCCCTTTTTCATCACAGCATGTGTCCTTTTAAATGGATTCATATCCGTCCTGACACAAGGAGAAATTACATTCCCTTCACTTACGACCAAAAAATATTTTCTCTAGCATTTCTTCTCTCTCTCTCTCTCTCTCTCTCTCTCTCTCTCTCTCTCTCTCTCTCTCGTTCCGGGGTCATTTACAATTTCATACGCGAATTTAATAGTAATTTCGAAAACTTGGGTAATCACCGTAAGATATTCTCTCTCTCTCTCTCTCTCTCTCTCTCTCTCTCTCTCTCTCTAATATGCAACGGCATTAAGGCTTTTACCGTGTCAGCATATCGAAAATGGCGCGAAATCTGAATGGAAATCGGAAAAGTGACATGCATGATAAAAAAAAAAGAAAGAAAAAAAAAAAAAAAAGAGAATACTAAAATATGGTAAAAAAAAAAAAAAAAAGCATATGAATGTAAAGCAGAAAAGAATAAAATAAATAAAAGTAAATTTGAAGAAAAATGTAAACTATATAGAATTTAATATCACAAAATTATTTAACTAATGCAAACAAAATGCACAAAATCTGCAATGTGTAAATTTCAATTTATTAGTAATGAGGGTAGAATTCTTTAACAGCGATCAAATTTAATTCGTCCACGTAAATACGTAAATGCTCAAAAATTCTGAAATACGTCGGAAAAATTAAGGAAAATGTACATAACTTTTTTCAATAACATTACAGCCGGTCTTAGACTCGTGGAAGTGTTATTGTACTACATCCTTGCGCGTTTTTGTATCCCAATATTCAGACAATATTCATAACTCGAGGTGAACTTGATGTCATGTGAAAAAATAATAATTAAACTCTACATTTCTTACGCAACAGAATTTTTATTACTTTACTTTATTGCGGACCTCGATAGGAATGGTACAATCACTGTGCTTGAGAGAGAGAGAGAGAGAAATATTCAGTTATTGTATCATGGTATACATGTTCAAACACTAAGAGATCAAAACGAAGGTTCCTCGGTGTGAGCTGGAGTGATTACACTAGGATCAGAGAGAGAGAGAGAGAGAGAGAGAGAGAGAGAGAGAGAGAGAGAGAGAGAGAGAGAGAGAGGTTTAAGACTTATACTTCAGAATCATTACAACTTCTGTTAACGAGATAACCTTACTCCAAGAAAGAAAAATTCTCTGAAGTTAATAAAGATCTTTTAGACGAAGTTATTTCTCTCTCTCTCTCTCTCGACAGCAAAAATCACATATATAAAAAAAGTTATCAAAATTTAGGAACCGACGAAAAAAAAATCATTACCGGGGACCTTTCACTATCTTTTTTATTTCAACGAGAGAGAGAGAGAGAGAGAGAGAGAGAGAGAGAGAGAGAGAGAGAGAGAGAGAGAGAGAGAGACGGATAAAGGGATGAAAAAGTGGCTAAAAAAATATGAGAGAGATGAAAAATATGGAATTAAAAAGTCTGGAAGATGTACAGCCCAAAACGGACCGTGAAACTGCACGCTGGCAACGCCCTACGGCAGACCTGAAGGGAACAGACTAACCGGCAACTCTCTGCACGTCGTCCCATAACTAGTATAATATCGGGTCAAGTTACGCCAAAATAAGGTCAAGGCTTTCCTTGCCGGAAACGAGGTATTCGTGAGTCCTGACATCATTACTTCTTTCTTTACAGCTAAGGGACTTGTTAGCGTTGCTGTTTCTAACTTGTCATTTCGGCGCTTTGCAGATTTCATATAATGGATACAGGAAGATATTATGATCGGCATTTATTTACTTACATAACAAGCACACAAAATTGTTTACTGATGATTTTCATTCGATTTCATGTAGTTCCTGTAAGGCCTACATAATCCTTGTTACTATTTACAGATATCTACAGATATCTATGTTTTCATTTAGACGGTCAAAATAAGGTCAACTGTGGATATTTGTATATATTTTTCATAGGTGTGCCTCTGTGCAGATCCAACAATCAACTACCATTAAGAAGTGAATTTCAGAAATTCTACAGAATTTATGATTCCATGAGACACAAAGTTCTCGTCCCGACTTGGATAGGTAACCATAACTGAAAGCCAGACGTGTTACGCTATTACGGCGTCAAGATCATGAGGCTCGCAGCCTCATCCCAAATGCAAAGCTCGGAAAATTGTAACACTATGAATGAGTGAAACCAACAGAGTCAATATAATAATAATAATAATAATAATAATAATAATAATAATAATAATAATAATAATAACAACAACAAATAATACACATCTACCTCCCCAAACTTCAAAATCCCGTATTCCGACATAACGGCGTACCTAAACTGCAAACCAATTCTTTTAAATCCCGCTAACTGTATGGGATTCGCTAAAGCTTCAAGTGTAATTTACGGTATAAACTATCTTGTCCAGCGCTGTATTGTTTTGAGATTGATTAGCCGAATACAATAATACCATCCGCGTAGCAGCAGCAGGGGGCGTAACACAGCAAATACGATTATTGAAACCTTTTATTGCAAATGGAAGTAACCGATCATGCGTAATGAAATGTGTCAGTTTTGAGGCCATCGGGCAATTTTCAAAAGCAACTGCTGCGTTGTTCCTGCAACTGTTGCAGATAGAAACGCATATAATACCACACTGACGACAGTCGCCTGCTCACTGCATCAACTCTAGCTCCACTCCCGTATGGGTTGTCATTCACGAATCGAGAAAAGGTGCTCTCGATCAACGGCACGGTTTCATTCAGTATAACTCCCATATTCCGTAACGAATCTATGTTAAACAAAATTATTTTCGGGGCGCCCGTGTCCAAATGAAGTTTTAAAGTAAGTCATCCAAGCTGCAACTGCTTCAGAAAAGCCAAAGATAGCCACACAATGCCACCGTCCAGTTGATGACGAATACAATCCTTTGCAGAATTGTGTATTTGGTAGCCGGGACATATCACAGAAACAATTTCCCTCAACATCGAAGCCTTGGAATTTTTCCCTCTTCCGTTTTTTTCAGGAGTTTTTCCCTCTTCGATTTTTTCAGGAGTTTTCCCTCTTCCATTTTCCAGGAGTTTTTCCCTCTTCCGTTTTCCAGGAGTTTTTCCC
The DNA here is from genome assembly GCF_015104395.2 of Macrobrachium nipponense. Lineage (NCBI taxonomy): Eukaryota > Metazoa > Arthropoda > Malacostraca > Decapoda > Palaemonidae > Macrobrachium > Macrobrachium nipponense. The sequence goes on from NC_087218.1 coordinate 12,166,030, forward strand.
TCTTCCGTTTTCCAGGAGTTTTTCCCTCTTCCATTATCCAGTAGTTTTTCCCTCTTCCGTTTTTCGGGAGTTTTTCATTCTTCTATTTTTCATGAGATTTTCCCTCTTCCGTTTTTACCTCTTCCGTTTTTTTGGGAGTTTTTCCCTCTTCCGTTTTCCAGGAGTTTTTCACTCTTCCGTTTTTTGGGAGTTTTTCCCTCTTCTATTTTTCATGAGTTTTTCCCTCTTCTGTTTTTCCAGGAGTTTTTCCCTCTTCTATTTTCCAGGAGTTTTTCCCTCTTCCATTTTCCAGGAGTTTTTCACTCTTCCGTTTTCCAGGAGTTTTTCACTCCTCCGTTTTTCGGGAGTTTTTCCCTCTTCTATTTTTCCAGGAGTTTTTCCCTCTTCCGTTTTTCCAGGAATTTTTCCCTCATATATTTTACAGGAGTTTTTCCCTCTTCTATTTTTCAAGAGTTTTCCCTCTTCCATTTTTCCAGGAGTTTTTCCCTCTTCTATTTTTAAGGAGTTTTTCCCTCCTCCGTTTTTCCAGGAGTTTTTTCCTCTTCTATTTTTCAGGAGTTTTTCCCTCTTCCGTTTTTCCAGGAGTTTTTCCCTCTTCCATTTTCCAGGAGTTTTTCCCTCTACTATTTTTCAGGAGTTTTTCCCTCTGCCGTAGGAGTTTTTCCCTCTTCCGTTTCCAGGAGTTTTTCCCTCTTCCGTTTTTCCAGGAGTTTTCCCCTCTTCAATTTTTTAGGAGTTTTTCCCTCCTCCATTTTTCCAGGAGTTTTTCCCTCCTCTATTTTTCAGGAGTTTTTCCCTCTTCCATTTTCAGGCGTTTTTCCCTCTTCCGTTTTTTTCAGTTTTTCCCTCTTTCATTTTTTCAAGCGTTTTTCCTCTTCCGTTTTTTCCACTTCCATTTTTTCAAGAATTTTTCCCTCTTCGTTTTTTTCAGGAATTTTTCCCTCTTCCGTTTTTCAGAAGTTTTTCCCTTTTTCATTTTTCCAGGAGTTTTTCCCTCTTCCGTTTTTATCAGGAGTTTTTCCCTCTTCCGTTTTTTTTTTAGTTTTTCCCTCTTCCGTTTTCCAGGAGTTTTTCCCTCTTTCATTTTCCAGGAGTTTTTCACTCCTCCCTTTTTCGGCAGTTTTTCCCTCTTCTATTTTTCCAGGAGTTTTTCCCTCTTCTATTTTTCCAGGAGATTTTCCCTCTTCTATTTTTCCAGGAGTTTTTCCCTCTTCTATTTTTCCAGGAGTTTTTCCCTCTTCCATTTTTCCAGGAGTTTTTCCCTCTTCTATTTTTCAGCAGTTTTTCCCTCCTCCGTTTTTCCAGGAGTTTTTTCCTCTTCTATTTTTCAGGAGTTTTTCCCTATTCCATTTTTCCAGGAGTTTTTCCCTCTTCCCTTTTTCCAGGAATTTTTTCCTCATCTATTTTTCAGGACTTTTTCCCTCTTCCGTTTTTCCAGGAGTTTTTCCCTCTTCTATTTTTCTGGAGTTTTTCCCTCCGTTTTTCCAGGAGTTTTTCCCTCTTCTATTTTTCAGGAGTTTTTTCCCTCTTTCCGTTTTTCCAGGAGTTTTTTTTTGTGTTTTTCCCTCTTCTATTTTGTTTTTCAGGAGTTTTTCCCTCTTCTATTTTTCAGGAGTTTTTCCCTCTTCTATTTTTCAGGAGTTTTTCCCTCCTCCGTTTTTCCAGGAGTTTTTCCCTCTTCTATTTTTCAGGAGTTTTTCCCTCTTCCGTTTTTCCAGGAGTTTTTCCCTCTTCTATTTTTCAGGAGTTTTTCCCTCTTCTATTTTTCAGGAGTTTTTCCCTCCTCCGTTTTTCCAGGAGTTTTTCCCTCCTCTATTTTTCAGGAGTTTTTCCTTCTTCCATTTTCAGGTGTTTTTCCCTCTTCCGTTTTTTTTCAGCTTTTCCTTCTTTCATTTTTTCAAGCGTTTTTCCCTCTTCTGTTCTTTCCACTTCCATTTTTTCAAGAATTTTTCCCTCTTCGTTTTTTTTCAGGAATTTTTCCCTCTTCCGTTTTTTTCAGGAGTTTTTCCAAAGTATTCTATCCTGCAAGATGTGTGTCAATCTCTCCTTTAAAATATGGAATCCTCTGCTAACAAAATACCGCTACAGAAAGCTTGGATGTTTATACATCTCATGACACGATATATAATAAAGCTTTCGTGGCGTGATCGGTATGGTCTTGGCCTGCCACCTCGATGTCAGCAAGTTCGATTCTCGGGCATTCCACTGACGGGTTAGAGATGTGTATTTCTGGTGATAAAAGTTCACTCTCGACGTGGTTCGGAAGTCATGTAAAGTTGGTCCCGTTGGTGAATGACCACTAGTTCCGTGCAACGTAAAAACACCATACAAACAAACAAACGATATACAATGACATAACGACGGAGAGCAAAGCAGCGAATGATCCCACCTCACTATTCCACTAATCTTTTCGTATTACCCGACCGCTTGCTCATAGTTAGTTACTGAGGCATTAAGTGTCACGATTACGTTTAACTGAAATTGGGTAAACATACCACGATTACATTTCATTTGATAAGGCTTGGAAGGATTATACATATATACATACATGAATATATATGTGTGTGTGTGGGTGTGTACATGGACTTCCATTCATCGCTCAGCGATAACCAAGGTTATTCACTCTTGCAAGTCTTCCATTCTTCTCCAATATTCCCAACTTCCTTCTCCATATCCCGATCGGACACTGGGGGGGCAAAAAATAAATAAAAACCGGGAAATGATATCGGATATTCCAGTTTGAGATGGTCGATCGCCCCATCCTTCACATCGCTTATTTGCCTCCCGTCTTTATTGCAGTCTGTATCTCTCTATTTCCATTTTCGTGCGTGGTTTTTCTGACGTTTATTGCTGTTAATGCTGATTTTCCTGTATTGTGTCCCTTTTTTTTCTATTTCTATATTTTTTCGCATTCTCTTACGTAGATGCCTCCTTAGCAAACTAAGAATACTTGATAAGTCTATTCACTCCAAATAATAATAATAATAATAATAATAATAATAATAATAATAATAATAATAATAATAATAATAATAATAATAAATTACTATTATTATTAATTCTTAAATATCCGCTTCAATACATCATTCATTTCTTTATCACTCAAAAAACATCAGACAGAAAATTTCCATTTCTTTTCACGTTCATCACTTTGCAATATTTATCAAACTTCCCCAATTATCTCTTCTTCTCAGATCATCAGTCTATCCATTTGCCTGTTTGTGTGCCATTATTACTCAACAGCTCCCTCCATCAATTTCCATTTCCTCACATTCACTCCCCACTACTTTTTATCTCCCGTCTTTTCATTCCCTTCCAACTTCCTACCTCTACTTGTCTCACCCTCGCCTCCTACTCTTGTCCTGACCATTCACTCCTCACATCCTTCCCCATTTCTTATCAGTCCCTCACGCTGTATCCATCTATTCTTCCCTCTTCACCTCGGTATCACGCTCAATCATCGCTTTAATCTCACCCACCTTCTAAGATTCCCGCATTTTTATCCAGGGTTGGTGATTTTTTTTCAAATAAAAAAATAAAAATCTGTGATTTATTTTATTTTTTTTATATATTCGATTTTTTTATTTATTATTTTTTTTATTTGTTAGATGTTTGTTCAATCATTTTTTCTCCAAAATGTGTTTTTGACAGAATTACTATTGATTTATCTTTTATGTTTCCAGTTCTGGCCCAAAGTATGTACTTGCAATTGTTTTTATATCAAAATAAATAGATGTAGCACAGTTATGCTTAAGTCTTTATTAACCTCCAAACCATATTTTTCAATGTTTGCTTTCAAATAAAAATAAATAAATCAATAAAAAATAAAAAAATCATGGTCTTTTAATAAAAAAAGCAATTATTTAATCACTTGATTAAATCAGTTTGATTTAATCACTGCCAACCCTGTTATTATCACTATTATTTCCGCGCTTGCTGCTTTGGCCCGAGGCTCCTTATGTAGCAGCTGTCTCCTCCCTTCTTCGTCAGGAAGTCAAAGCAAGAATCCCTTTTCCCTTCTCAATTTCACAGCTCCAGCGACTTCATATTTCCCCACTATTGACAGAACGTCTGCAGATGACTGCTTCCAGTTTTACGACAAAAACGAACATAAGAGTTTTATTTAGTTCTTTGCTGACTTTCAGATGACTTCCCCATAGGGAGGTTGGTGTTGTAGGTATTACTCAAGGTTCTATGCAGCGTTCCTTCGGTCCTTAGCTGCAACCCCTTTCATTCCTTTTGCTGTGCCTCCATTCATATTCTCTTCCTTCAGAGAAGTTTATAATATAAATGTCAGAAAATCAGTCGACAATCAAACACTCCATACGTGATCAATAAGCGCTCTGATACAATTCGGTAACATGGTGTCTTTACGGAAATTGTTTTTTATTATTATTATTATGTCTGTAGATGAAACCTATTCACATGGAACAAGCACACATTTGCCACTGACTTGAAATTCAAGATTCCAAAGACTGTTAGTTTCAACCTAACACTGCAGACCCCACACTGCAGCAGTAACTGATCACGAATAAGTGTCTGTGATTTTTCAGCGGGCGGGGGGAGATGCGAACCCGCGACATCTGACAGGAAATCTCATGAAACTAACCACTAAACCAGGGGATCAGCTTATTCTATGCACTAAAACTGTCTCCTTTTGGCCATGAGAATGCAAGAACGTAAGGTTAACAAAACCTATATCTTGTAAAATGCAAAAGGTTAATGAATTTACAGAATACCTTGGCTGCATAATCTATGAAACGATGCGTCGAATGGATAACACGAAATTAACAGCTTAACAATGAATGACTGATGAGGCACCTCAAGACAGGTGATTTTCATTCATGACAATCTGGCATGACGACAAAAAACAACAACCAGAAAGAGTGAAAGCAGGAAAGAAAAAGAACACCCCAAAACATCGACTCTACCTCAAGACTTCCCTGCTGAAAATACATTAACAAAATTCTATTCAAATTTGAGCCGATCAATTTAAACCTGGTTCACTGAAACTTTCGTTAAACCTAAAGTGCCTGAAGCAAGCAATGATGCATTACAATAATGGCCAACAGAGAAAGAGAGCAAGTATTAAACAAAAAGACATCACAAGAATGTCGACTTCGGACCAAAGACATTCTGGCCCGAGAGGAATATAAAATTTTAATTCAAGTATGAGTCGGTCGGGGTAAGCGGGGCCAACAAATAAACTACACCGGAAGAGTATGCCGGCTTCATTTCCGGTTCCTTACGGCCAAACTTCAAAGCACGCCTCTGTTTTTATGAAGGGCTCTGTCGCCGAGACCTCATGCTTAGAGCAGGGGACTCACGAACGGAGGGCGCTGGGGTGGGTTGGGGTCGGCTGGGGACGGAAGCGAAACCTGAAATGAGATCTGCAAAAATTACAAAAGCCTTGGAGGAAGCTGGACGGTAAACACGAGAAACAGGGAGAGAGAGAAAGAGAGAGACACTTCGTGGCATAAAGTAAAATTAGAATACGTATGTGAAACTTGAAAAATAAATTAGAGAAATATAATTTCACATCTCTAAAAAGGGGTGCGTGCACACACAAACACATATATATGTATGTATGTTATATACGTATATGAATGTTTGTACTGAGATACCTGGGAAGATCAGCTTAAAAGAATATACACTACAAACGAGACGCATATTTACAAATTATGACCGCATTAAAGCGGAAACCAGTTTCCTTCGTAGTATGTCCCACGCCTCGAAATTAAAGAGCTTTATACAAAAAATAAAATATCCTGGCAGTTATTCTTTCCAGACTTCCGCATTATCCATCCATAAACTCATCCAGGAATAAATCCCACTCTCTCTATTTTTTGTCTTTCATTTTCTCAATGTTCTAGTGGTGCATCTACACATTTGTTCGTTTGTATGTCTAAAACAAAAACAATAACAAAACGAGTCTCTTGATGGTGATGATGACTGTCTGATCCGTTCGGTGCTAGAATGCCGCAACCCATCCATTACATGCAAAGGCCATCAAAATTTTAGCCACCAGGTTTTAATAATTTCCTAAATGGCTTTTCCTTGTTACTAGAAGGCCCCGAGAGAGAGAGAGAGAGAGAGAGAGAGAGAGAGAGAGAGAGAGCTTGTCCTTGAGTAACTATTTATATTTCTAAAATGGAATATTGTCATTGAATAAATCTAACATTCAACAAAGCGGTCATGGTCTAGCTGAGAGAGAGAGAGAGAGAGAGAGAGAGCGAGAGAGCGAGAGAGAGAGAGAGAGAGAGAGAGCTTGTCCTAGAGTAACTGTTTATATTTCTAAAAGGGAATATTATCAATGAATACAGTTAATATTCAACAAAGCTGCCATGGTCTAGGTGCGTCTGCGTAGCCTAATAAATAATGTGTTAGTGAGTGCCATTACGAATGTGGCATTAAATGCTTTGTGCCCCTTTCTCATCGTTTTCTGCGCTTTACAGGTTTAATAAATGCAATAAATAAAGTTTCAATGGTGTATATTAATATGGAGATCAACATGCGTTTGCAAAGTCTTTAATAAGAAAATTCCTCACTCTATTTTAAAAGATACAGGAGTATGAGCAGCTGGAGTAGGCAAAACAGCTCGATTCTTGTTAAATAAAATTTTTTGTAGATTCAGTTAATTGAATTTAGTATATCGGAAAAATACGAATATCCAAGAACTTTAAAAAGTGAGAGAGAGAGAGAGAGAGAGAGAGAGAGAGAGAGAGAGAGAGAGAGAGAGAGAGAGAGAGCCTTTTAACTATGAGAATTAAAAAAAGTCTTAGATATCCCACTCTTTTCTTTAATGAGCAACTCTGCTTCGTTTTTACCGTTTTATTTTCGGAAAAGATTAATTTTTATTTTTTTTTTTTTACACACGGCAGAAGAAGCGATTTTAAAAAAACCTTGGACCAACTCACACTGACTGCGGGAAACCTCATGAATATTTAGCTTTTAGGCGAAATTTGCATAAGGGGTCCTAATCGTGTCATGTGAGTTTGTCGTTCCATTAGGCGTCAACGTTTACACGACGATTTCTCGAATGATGTGACAACTCGGCGCGTCATAACGAACGTTGCAAGCTCTGCAATCATTTTAACGTTTCTCAGAAGGAAAAGACCAGCAAAGAAATGATGATGATACATCAATAGGCAAGAAAAAAAGCTGCACACCAGAGGAAAGAGAGACAACGTAGAGGAGAAGGTTGAAAAGTTTTAATTACGTAAATGGAGATTGACGGGACTTTAGGTCACTGATAAACACGTGATGACCGTGATAGGCTGTTTTTTTTTTTTAATAACCTAAGTGGTTGCGTTCAGCGAAAATTAATCTTTATTGATATATAGTTTTTTCCTCGCGTTTGACAAAAAAAAAAAAAAAAAAAAAAACGGAGCGCCTGACAATTTTCATTCCTTATATTCATATGCTTGTTTGTGTGGTGTTTTTACGTTGCATGGAACCAGTTGATAATTCAGCAACGGGACCAACGGCTTGACGTGACTTCCCAACCACGTCGAGAGTGAACTTCCATCACCAGAAATACACATCTTTAACACCTCAATGGGATGCCAGATAATCGAACTCGCGGCCACCTAGGTACCAGGTCAAGACCATACCGATCACGCCACTGAGGCGCTTTATGTTCATATGAGATGGGATGCAGCTCGCAATATTGGCACAAGTACGAATGGATGTTTAGCCACTTACAACAAGCCTGTGAAGTTTAGCATGAGATACATTTTGTAAAGTTTTCTATTTACAAAACTAACAGATGGCATAAAATAAACTTCTGGCAGGCTCAAACTAATTCAAAATACGTACAGTACTGTCAAAATACATATCACACTGAGAACCTAAAATGTAAACGAATTGGATAAGCAATCTGATCTGAACTTTTGTTATAGTAAGACATTCGCAGCATATTGATTATTCGGCTACATTGCTTTCCTTAGTGAAATCAGTATCACCTATTTTACACAAATAAAATAAATGTTGATTCTTTCCTTTGGAAACCTGTAGCATTTCCTATCAATAAGCTTCATAAATAGCATTTCCCATCAACAAAGCTTCATAAATAAAGAAGAAATCGTCCCATTAGGAAAACTTATATATATCAGTAAAGATGAATTTTCACTGAACGCAACCACATAGGTTATTAAAACAAAAAACAGCCTATTACGGTCATCACGTGTTTACCAATAACCTAAAGTCCTGTCACTCTCCATTTACGTAATTAAAACTTTTCAAAAATGGAACTTTTGTTAAATATGATTATACTAATAAGACATAAAATTCAAAATATGTAATCTGTACAATTCACCATGTTAATATAATGTAAAATCATTATTGTATTATGTTAATACTAGTTAGAAAAATTGTACCCTTACCCAAATAAAATTGTGGATAAACCACACTTGACATTACTCTTACTAATACTTAACTTTCTAAACTATTCCCTACCTTGGTTAGCTAGCTGACTGCCCTCACTCTTTTTTCACCCATCTTACCTTTCAGCTATTTTTAGAAAAACAAAAAAAAAAAAAAAAAAAAACTTTTCAACCTTCTTCTCTACGTTCTCTCTCTTTCCTCTGGCGTGCGGCTCTTTCCTCTTACTAACTGACGTATCATCATCATTTCTTTATTGGTATTATCCTTCTGCTATTTCGCATAATCCATTAGCATCTTCCCGTGACCTTCCTGTTTCGACAATCCTTCATTTTCTCGTGAAATAATTCCATTTCTCTTTCGTCCACCCTTCTTCTATTTTAACTTGGATATTAGCATTCCTCCTCTCTTCATCCTTGATTCTTTGATTAGATATTTCCATTTTTACGTTAGAATTTCAACCAAACGCTTCTATTTCTTACTGTCCCCAGCCTGCCCCTCCCACATTATGCCCCCCCCCCCCCCCCCCCCCAAAACCCCCCCCCCCCCCCCCCCCCCCCCCCCCCCCCCCCCCCCCCCCCCCCGCCAACCCACCGAAAAAGATAAAAATCTACGACCCATCCCATCTTGTTCTATGTTCCTCTTAGGGGCTCAGTATGGCCTTACTTTTCCTGAAGTTAATGAACCGATCATAAGTCGAAACTTCAACCCCCTCTCCCATACGCCACTACCTCACCTATATCCCCCTCCCCATCTCCACCATGCCACCTCCACCAATCCCTCCCAGCTAAACACCTATCCCAACCAAGGAGGAACCTCCTTGATTCCAACCCTCTACTGCTCCTTTACACACACACACCCCCCACGAAAAAAATGTCCAACCCTTCCCTAGGACAAATCTCCATCCCACCCCCTTCTCCCCCCAGCCCCCACCTCACGTACGGGGCCTCCGAACAAATGATTCTCCTCCCAGGGCTCGCTCTTAATAGCATTCATTCGTTTATAGAATCGCCAATAACATTTTTATCTCTTCGCTTCCCCGGTGGATATTCTTTTCCTTGCTACTGCTCTCTGCCTAATAACGTCAGTCGTTTTATTTTTCTCGGTGGCGGCAAATCTTTACCGTGAATAGCGACATTGGCTTCCAAAGATTTCTTCTTGTACCTTCATGTCTATGGTGGTTTTGGAATGCCACTCAGAAGTAATGCTGCAAATTGTATTTTTTTTTAAGTATAGGTTTTCAATGTAAGAATAAAAAATAATCAATAAAAATCTTTGTTTGTGTGCTACCGCATTAAGGAAACTCCTTAAAAAAATGAAGAAAAAAATAAACTTTCCAAATTCTAATTCATATAATCACATTCCCAACAACATCACTCGACACAGACTAATTTTCGGTAAAAAAAAAAAATTATTTTTAACATTCAGCTTGAAAGCCGATTTCTTTATCATTTCCCTAATGATTCTACCTCGCTCCCATTACCCTCAAATTCACACATTTCTCATTCTATTGCTCTTCCCTGCTATTAGTTTAACCGCCATTTCCACTTATAGGTAAATAATAAATAAAACGGTTCGATTCCTTTCTTCCGTTTGCCAATTATCGTGCATCACCCAAACTTCGAAAAAGGCAAAGGTGTTCCCCTGAATATCATAACACATTTCATTTGTGGCAAACTGCAATTCTTTTCCCTGCATTTTCCGGACCTGGGCAAGATGACGACTTTAGACTACCGAATGTGAAAGAGGAAAGAGAAAAATGCAAAAGGAAAGCACAGAGGAACGAAATTACGAGAAATGGGAAACGGCAGAGTGAGAAACACGGAAATGTTAACATGAGTACAGAATATTAAAGAGAGGGTGAAATAAAAACAAGGAAATAAGCAAAAAGAGGGCAACAAAGTAGAGCGTAAAATATAGGTCATCAGTCATATATATAACCCATGAACATAAGTAAGCGAATAGTGAAAAAAACGTAGTAAGAGAAAGATTAATAAAAACAACAGTTCACGAATAAATAACTGGAATGAATACACCGATATATAGAAGGATGAAGAGTCTACAGGAACAATTAAAAGGGGATAGGAAGAAAAAAAAAATGAGAACAAATCAGGATGTTTATACCCAAAGAAATGAGAGAGAGAGAGAGAGAGAGAGAGAGAGAGAGAGAGAGAAAGCATTGTTCAAGTAACACGTTATTGAAAGTCTGGATCGTGTGCCTCTGTGTGTGGAGAGAGAGAGAGAGAGAGAGAGAGTCGTTGTATGTACTAGCAAATGAGACTGTTCGCCTGAGCGCGCCCTCCTCCTCGTCCTCATCCAGGAGCGCAACAAGTCCAACAACACATAACTTATCCGATGTGTACTCGGCACCTTTGAGTGGGCAAGGGTGTAATTGGATGGACTTCGGAGCAGTCCATTTCCCATACCGCTGCGACTCGCAAACAAGATCCAGATGAGCCGTGACATGATAAATGCTCCCTGGAAATGGGAGAAAAGGCCCAACTTTATGACACGTCCCCGCCATGATTCTTCCTTCGGTTTTTGGGAGGAGATCTGCCATTGGAGGAGTTCTCGCAACTTCTTATTACCCTTTCGCCCGCCCCCCTCCCCCGCCGCCCCAACCCGCCCTTTTGCCAGCCTACCTTTTGTTTTGCTTGTTCTCATATTCCCATCTTTTTTCCTGTTTTCAATTTCTCTTTTTAGAAAGCACCCTCCTCCCATGTTAATTCCTCTCTCTCTCTCTCTCTCTCTCTCTCTCTCTCTCTCTCTCTTTAAATATTAATACTGCTCTCTTTTTCATTCTCTTTCGCTTTCTTACAAGCTTTTGAGTGCTCGTTTACTTAACTATTTTTCTCTCCTCCCTTCAATCTCTCCTTTCAACAATTCGTATTGCTCTCTCTCTCTCTCTCTCTCTCTCTCTCTCTCTCTCTCTCTCTCAGCCGATGCCTGGGGTCTCCTTCGAAACAATCCTCTTCTTCGGGGGGTGGGGTCGCCCCCCACCCCCCACAAAGTCCTTCCCGCGACCTCCTTCGCTTAAACGAACAAGGCTTTAATCATCATTATCACCAATACTTCTAATTAGTTCGCCTCAGCATTCCCTCGGGTATCCATGGAGAAAAGAGGACTGCAAAGACTAAAGGTTACTGAAGATACATATGGGAGCAAAGTTTCGGTAATAATGAAGGAGATTTTTTTTTTCTAAGTATTTCAGACGTTTGATGGGGGTCGGGGAAAATAAACGGCGCAGCGCACAGCGCAAATTATATATATATATATATATATATATAAATATATATATATATATATTTATATATTATATATATAGATATAATATTTATATATATTGCATTATTCATAATATATACTATATATATATATTATATATTAATATATATATATATATATATATATTATATATAATATATATAATTATATAATATATACATATATATACTATATATATATATATATATATATATATATATATATAATATATATATATATATATGGAATAATTGCAGACAACTGAAATTTCTCGCGCCTGGAAATGGAACGCCGATAAAAAAGAAGAAAATGGAATGACGAGAGAATTCACAAATAATTATAAAAAGAAACGAGAATACCAATAGACATTTCCAGCGAGAGACTTACTGGGGTCTGAGGGAAGAAGTTAAAATGGATGTGGATAAAAAGCACTGAAATTTGGAGAAGCAGCCAGAAAACAATGATAACAGATATAACATAAAATTTCTGGAAATTCAGTCATTAAATAAGAACAATAATTCAGTGTTTTAGCACTTAACCAAGGAGGAAAAGGTAGCAAATAATAACAAGAAGTTTTTCTTAATTCAACCAGACCACTGAGCTGATTAACAGCTCTCCTAAGGCTGGCCCAAAGGATTTAGATTTTTATTTACGTAGCTAGGAACTAATTGGTTACTTAGCGACGGTAACTACAGCCTATTGTGGAATCCGACCCACATTTTATCGAGAAATGAATTTCTAACCACCAGAAATAAATTCCATTGGTTCCTCACTGGTAGCAGTGGGAAGCGAACTCGGGCTACCAGATTGATAGGCGAGTACGGAAACCACTCGTCCACCGGGGAAGTTAATCACTACAAAAACGAAAAAATATAAATAAAGGTATTTTTAAGATTATACTGAAAAATACAGGGGGAAATTCCGCTTGAAATAACTGTGACACAGTAGGTACATCCATGTTGAATTTCATGAGGGCGATTTTAATCTTATCTAAGACCTCAATATGGTAATCTAACTGAGCCGATTGTACTGGGAATATTGGGTTTATACTCGAATCAACAGTCACCACGATCGCTGTCTTTTTGCACGCACACACACACTCACTCACACACACACACACACACACACACACACAAAGCTAATACTGACGTACGGACCCAGTAAAACCCGTCAAACAATCTTTCCCCATGTTTATGCTTTGGAACTCTCTTCCTGCCTCTGCCTTTCCTCTATTTTAACTTCATCATTCAAGTTGCAAGTTCAAGCACAATTATTTTCTTCATCTTAGTCCTGAGCTATAATGTATATATTTTGCCGTTATGTTGCCCGTCACACTCGTTACAGCATTGAAAAACTTATGGAGTAACTCATGACATGACGTAGAGGCCGCAGTATTTTTGAGTATCATGAATTTTATTATTTTATTTATGCAACGCAATTTACAGTATTTCAAACCTAGCACATCGAGTAATGAGACTTGGTTCGATAACTCATATTTTGAGCCTCCCCCCCCCCCCCCCCCCTCTCTCTCTCTCCTCTCTCTCTCTCTCTCTCTCTCTCATATACACACCCACACGCATACTCCTAAATCCCTTATGTAAAGAACTACGGAAAATATACAAATCAGGCATCCTATTCTAAATATACACTATTTACTGCATTGACCTCGCTTCAAAATTAGTGTGCTGTTCTCATCTGATACACAGGTCAAGGAGACAGGCAACATCTACTGAAGAAAATAGTACAAGGAAGTTCGAGTGATAGACCATCTAGTGAAATGAAAGAAACGGAGAATTCTGAAGATTACCAATAAATGGTAAAAAACAGTTGTCAAAAAAAAAACCATCAATATGCTGACAATTCTAAGCCATGACGGTAATTATGTCGAAGCGTGCCAGATTTCAATTCTAATCTAATATGCTAATTTGAGCCTCCTGACAACCAAGACTTCACGACGGGTGAAAATTTGGACCTCCCGGTGTGACAAATTTAAGATTTGAAAGCTATGCCCAAATACTGGACGCTACGACGTTGACAAATTTTAAAACTGTATGCCGAGGTGGGGCTTCGAATCTCCCAGAGAACCATTCACCTTGAGAAATAGATTGAACATCTATGAATATAGAACAATGGCGTGGTCATGATATAAGTTAGGGGCTTCTTCTACAGATGAAGTAATAATCGATAAATAGGCGTCTTCAAAGAAAAAAACTTGAAAGCCTTCTTTGTATAAAGCACCTTCAAGTCACCCTTTGTCTCTGTCTCTCTCCCTCCCTTGACCCAGAACTCCATACGAAAAAGGATTAACGAGGTCATGTCTGGTGAAGATTCAATCGCTTAACCGTAGGCTCTCGTTTCTTACCAAGAACATGACCTATTCCCACTACGACCTGGCCTCTTCGTGGGTCTGGTCAGAAACTGGACGGGTAAGCAACTACTGTCACGGAACGTTAATGGGTCTAGCAGCCTCTTCCCAATAATCAATGGCGGGGGGGAGGAGGTTAAACTTCTCCAAGATGACCTTAACCCATCACCGCAGACCTAAGACAGAATAGAAAAGGAAGGTCTAGCGTAGTTAACAACACCAGGTCTTCTTATCGGTAATCGGTTACGACGAGGCCAGCGCGCCAAGAGCATAGAAGTGGAATCCGACCTACATCACACACCGCCGCTTATACCAGATCACTATGGCTTGCTATCGCTTTCAATAACACTTGTCGTCCCGCAGTAGAGGAATGCCATCCCTTCTGTTTCATCAAGGCTTGAGACCGACGTGAGCCCACAAACGTGCACGACAGAACTTCAATACAAATTTATGAAGGAAATAAAAAATAAAAAGTCAAAGAATTTAAAACCTATCACTGATGTTTCATTCTACAATGATGACAAATGTTCCGTGAATTCTCATCGATGAATTTTTTTAGATCAATATTTTATTTAAAAAAATTCCGTTTGTATCCCTACAGATTAAAGGAACACGGGATTCGCGATGGAGAAAACCTCCCCCCCCCCCCCAAAAACCCAAACCCCCCCATCTCATAAATAGAAGAATACATCCTAGGTCTCTATAAGAGACACGACAGTACTCCGCCACCATCCCGAGGGAGTGATAAAAGCTGTCGGTCGCTCTTTGAGAGAAATGAAAGTCGTGATATGGTCGCGTATATCTTTGGTTAGCTCAATGCAAGAAGAAGAGAAAATAAGAAAGTACAAAGGAAGGACGTGAATAGGAAGTGTTTCTTTTTATCATGAGAAACCCAAGCGACCACAATGGGCATGAACCCTGAAAACGGGATTCTGGAGACAGAACATTACTTTCTTTCACAAAGCTATTAAACTTGTGTAAGTTGTTTCTAATAATAATAATAATAATAATAATAATAATAATAATAATAATAATAATAATAATAATGATAATAATAATGTCATAAAAATCCACAATCATATAGTAGAGTATATTACTATGTAATATATAATTGTGGATTCCTATGACAGATTGTTCTTCACGAGATTGTCAATTTCTTAATAATAATAATAATAATAATAATAATAATAATAATAATAATAATTAATAATAATAATTAATCCCACATTTATAGTAGGAGTATATTACAATTGTATAATAATTTATGGATTCTTAAGACGATTGTTCTCCCGCAATTGTCAATTTCTTAATAAATAATAATGAATAATAATAATAATAATAATCATAATCAATAATAATAATAATATAATAATAAAATAATAATAATAATAATAATACCCTTTATTTCACCTCAGGTCCATATACATCGAATATACAAATTCAACAGCTATCACTGATCTTTTTCAATGATGAGTGAACAACCAAATGATGAATATCTATCTTCAAAATGAACGAACGTTCTTATGGAGCAAGACTACAAGCCCCATTAATTTGCGTTAAAAGCTTAGACAATTTGGGTGACCATCGGTAAAACACACAGGAAATAAAACAAATATATGGAAAAGCCTCAAACATGCACATATCCGCGCATGGGCTACATCCAAAAAGCATTTCCCGTCCAAAATTACAATTGCACGTTCCCAGGTTCTCATTCTCCGGCTGCCTTTCAGGCCTCACTTCATATACCTCAATTTATAACTGCTTAAGAAAATTCTTCAAGATTGTGGACGACCATCAGGTGTCGTCCTTCTACTATTGATTAGTTTTTCTACGAGCTTCAAGCAGCGTTTTATTTAATACATATACTTTCACTCTGAGCCTCTTTATACATCAATCTCCCTTCTACTTAGATTTTCCTCTTGAAGCACTAATTCTCTCTCTCTCTCTCTCTCTCTCTCTCTCTCTCTCTCTCTCTCTCTCTCTCTTTTACTTTTCTTCTCTTTATACACACCTACGCTCAATCTCTCATTAGGTATAAAGTTAATCCTCATCCTTCCCAAAGCTCTCATTGTAAATATGGATTCTCTCTCTCTCTCTCTCTCTCTCTCTCTCTCTCTCTCTCTCTCTCTCTCTCTCCTTCTGCATTCCAATTTCTATCGTAATGTCTTATTCATCCTCTTTCGATATTTATTACCAATCTCTTTCCTCCACTGCAGATGAATTTCAGATGAGCTCTTCTTCCACTTCCGACTTCTCTGACACTTTCAGCTCATACCTACACTCTAAATTGGCATGTATATATATAAATATATATATATATATATATATATATATATATATATATATATATATATATATATATATATATATATATATATATATATATATATATATATATATATTTATATAAACATATAGAAAGGTTTATCGAAGTACTTGGGAGCTGAAAAATAGTTGTAGAACACTTTCTCTGTCTCCATCTATTATTATTTTCCATTTTCCACTCGTGATGCATTATCGGAAATATATATAGATATATATATATATATATATATATATATATATATATATATATGCATATAGTATATATGCATATATGTATATATATATATACATATATATATATATATATATATATATATATATATATATATGTCATATATATATATGTATATATATATATATATATATATATAATATATATATATATATATATATATATATATATATATATATATATATATAAATCACGGACTACTTTATTGTGATTTGTTTAAATAACATATATTTTTCGGCGAATGCAGCACGTGTGGAAAATGGAAAATAATAATAGACTGATACAGAGAAATAGTGCTCTACAGCTATTTTCAGCTCCCAAGTACTCGATAAACCTCTCTCCTTCGTACACCCTAATCATCTGTTCTACCACTACATTATGCTCGTTGCACGCACACCATTCGTGACACGAACACCCCCCACCCACTCCCTTAAAAAAATGCATTAATACAGCTACTCCCACACATTCAGTGGAGTTGCATTCTGTTCGCTACTGGAATCACCGACTACCCACTGAAACAGGAAGCAAGTTCCCTGATAAAAGCGGGACGCCATTTCTTAAAAACTAACCATAGAATCATTATGTTCCCCACATTCAGATGACCAATTATGACATAGTTAACCCAACCTAACCTAACCTAGCCTAGGTCAACAACAAAAAATCCGGGCCTGGTGAAATACTATAGTAGATTCACATCAACCGTGCACCTGATGTCTAGGCTAGTCCCTTACGACGCGCCTCAGTGGCGTGGTTGGTATGGTGTTGGCGTCCCACCTCGATGGTCGCGCGAGTTCGATTCTCGGCCATTCCATTGAGGAGTGAGAGATGTGTATTTCTGGTTATACGTAGAAGTTCACTCTCGACGTGGTTCGGAAGTCACGTAAAGCCGTTGGTTCCATGCAACGTAAAAACACCATACAAACAAACAAACAAACAAAACAAACCCTTACGACGCTCCTGATTGGCTGTTGATAAGCCAATCACAGGGCTGGAAACTCTCAGTCTCTCTCGAGAGTTCACATGGGAAGGATGTATGTTTCACCTCTCCTGAGGGGTACATCTTCCTGCCTATGTGAACGCACGAGAAAGACTGAGTTTCCATCCCTGTGAGCGGCTTATCAACAGCCAATCAGGAGCGTCGTAAGGGACTGGCCTAGACATCAGATGCACGGTTGATGTGAATCTACTCTAGTATATACATCTCGGGAATTTACAAACAAGAAGCACGTTCCGTTACCGTCGATGAAACAAAGCAAACTTTTGCTTCGGTTTGGAATCCTCTCCCCGCTTTTGTTCTTCTTGACAAAATTTCGTCGTCATCGAGGCTAAAGGTCCATCGCTTCCATTGTTCTTAAGCGCCGACCTTTCCTCTTCGGGCCTGGGCTACAAAAGGGCAGTTGATTAAGTTTCCGTTAAGATTCTGAAATGGAAATTCTCTGGAACAATCTTCTAATATTTTGAATTCTGTAATTTTACTGTAAAACCATAGTTATCACAGAGGTGACACTTACATTCCATATAACGCAAATTTTTAATAGAATAAAAAATATACGCATAGGCTTTGGTGTCAAATTTCGTTATCAACAGCTAAAAGTTAAATTTTGAATAACATAAAAATCGGGTTTTCTGTTAAATCTATGGTTATCAAAATTTAAAGCTACATTTAAAATTAATACATCCCTTACTGCTAAATGTTTAACCGACACGCTACTGTTCAACTCTTAAATGATTAAAAAAGAAAAAAAAAAAAATCCAACTGCGAGGGATCACATTATCAAACCAACAAATCCCAAGCACCAAAGCAAAACACTTTTACCTTCAAACACGAACATTCTCCACATCATACATTTCACAGTCCACCTCGATATTAGGTCAGCAGTGGCAACAAATGACACGGGTCAAGTGTATTCCGGGTCAACCGCTCGCGCACATACATCACGAAAACCGCAATTCAGACTTCGAGTCACGGATTGTTTGGCCTCGTGGCTGCTAGGTCGACCTTTGACGATAATGCAACCGAGGTCATTTATCAACAGCCGCCTAAACAAAGTGAGACGTAATCGTGGCAGTTTAGGAGGTATCCCCCGAAAAGTTATGGAATGGTCATGACCCCTTATGAGGTCATTGGTGGTGTGGGGAGGGAGTCTCTGGGTTGGTCATGATCACTCTCGCAATCATAGCCGAAAGGAAATGGGATGTTCGTTCCCACAATAAAAGGTAATGTTATGGTGTTTGCGATTGTCCCTTCGAGTCCTTCCAGAGGTTTACTGTATGGACTCTCTCTCTCTCTCTCTCTCTCTCTCTCTCTCTCTCTCTCTCTCTCTCTCTCTCCTCTTTCTGTTTTCATTGTCATTCAGCAGTTTGAAAAGTCCCCCCCACCCTCTCTCTCTCTCTCTCTCTCTC
>NC_087218.1:12187500-12232500 GCF_015104395.2 Macrobrachium nipponense
TTACTGCACAGGGAGCACTCCAACTGATATCCAGGGACATTCATGGAATACCCAATGAAAGTAGAACACCTGATGCGACAGGAGACAAAAGAGGAGATACACATAATGAAGACCAGAGGGGCGAAGAATAACAGGAGGAGCACGCTGAACATTGTGATCAATGCCTTGCTGGTGGTGGTGGTGGTGGTGGTGGTGCTTCATGAAAAAGGACACCAAAGACCGGAGGATAATGGGACGAGCTTTGTTGGTGATCATAATGAGCTGAACGCATCGATACGAGGACAATGGGAGGCGCTCCGACCAGGAACTCGGAAGAAAAACCTAAGGAGGGGCGAAAGTAACGTCACGCTTCAAGTTGGAGAGAGGCTGGAAAGCGAGGCTGAAACTTACTAGATCCTTCTTGAAAGCAGTGTTGAAATAATGGACTTTCCGTAAACCAGGTTTGAAACTTAGACCTGGAAAACAAGAGTTGAAACGGGTCATTCTACAATGCAGGGTTGAAACGGGTCATTCTAGAAAGCAGGGTTGAAACATGGGTCATTCTACATTCTAGAAAGCAGGGTTGAAACGAGTCATTCTTGAAAGCAGGATTGAAACTTAGACTGGAAAACAGGGTTGAAACGGGTCATTCTAGAAAGCAGGGTTGAAACGGGTCATTCTACAAAGTAGGGTTGAAACATTGGTCATTCTACAAAGCAGGGTTAGGACAGGTCATTCTAAAAAGTAGGGTTGAAACATGGGTCATCCTTGAAAGCAGGGTTGGAACATGGGTCATTCTAGAAAACAGGGGTGAAACATGGGTCAATCTAGAACGCAGGGTTGAAACGGGTCATTCTTGAAAGCAGGGTTGAAACGTAAGACTGGAAAACAGGGTTGAAACGGGTCATTCTAGAAGGCAGGGTTGAAACATGGGTCATTCTTGAAAGCAGGGTTTGAAACTTAGACCGGAAAACAGGGTTGAACGGGT
The DNA here is from genome assembly GCF_015104395.2 of Macrobrachium nipponense. Lineage (NCBI taxonomy): Eukaryota > Metazoa > Arthropoda > Malacostraca > Decapoda > Palaemonidae > Macrobrachium > Macrobrachium nipponense. The sequence continues at coordinate 12,188,468 of NC_087218.1, forward strand.
CATTCTAGAAAGCAGGGTTGAAACTTAGACTGGAAAACAGGGTTGAAACGCGACATTCTAGAAAGCAGGGTTGAAACATGGGTCATTCTGGGTATTTCTGGAAAGTGAGCAAGAAATATAGGCTGTTCTGGAAAGCTGCTTGAAAACGCGAGGTTCTTGAGGAAATCAAATGTGAAAAACGAGCTCTGCTAAAAAGTGGGTATAGAGATTGAGACATGCCATTCTAAAAGACCGATTTCAACCAAATGTCTTGCTGGAAAGGGGATTGAAACTCTGCACCTGCTGTAAAACGCTGTTAAATACGCACTCAGCACCTATGTCTTCAGTGTCAATCATTTTGCCTTTTCAGGTTCCTTAAAGTGTCCAGTGAGTAATTTCGTACATCTCCCACATTACTCTTACCGTTAATTTGGGGTTTAAAACGCTGTTGTTACCCACCACCGTTTGCACATTAATAAAAGCTTTGTTGTAGTTTTCACTACCACTTGGTGTTGTACATTGTTAGCTTTACCCACAACCCTGCTCTCCTTCCCGGGCTTGGGACTGCATGAATGCATACACTGAAGTTCCATGTAGCTGTTACGAACCCCATCGAAATGAGCAATTTGATGAGCGAATTCCTGTCTGGCTGCCTTCCAACAAAGAAGGCAAAGAAGAAGAAGCGAGCAGCTGGGCTTGGAGAGAGAGAGGAAGGAAAAAAAAAAAAAAAACTCCCGAGAAGAAAGGAGGCGAACTTACAGCCACGGCCTCTCTTTAACTTTATGCTAAAGATTTTATTATCTCTGATGTTTTCCAAAATCGGACCGCAATAACTGTTCACGAAATCATGCTTTACGATGTACCGAAAATTTTTCCTCCCCCTGGACGCTGGGACTCCAATCGCCGGCAGTAAGGTCAGGTAAAACCACATTTCGGGAAGTAAACGTTTGTTTTAGATAAGAAAGGTTTTTAACCGAGTCTTCCCCTGATTTATGGGGTCGCATTCCTTTAAAAATAGCCGCGTTTCTTAAGTGCAGGTCCCAATTCGCCTCTCGCGAGTTGCCAAAGTCTGACGAGGGGGAGGGGGGAGGGGGAGAAAAAGAAGACGAAAAAGCAAACGAGAGACAATTGCAATCACATAGATCTTCCAAAATAGCAAAGCTTTCAAGGCAATTGACAAATTAGGCTTCCGTTTTCCCTCTCCCTTTTTCCCCCCTAGCACAACACATTTTCCCCTACTGCACGGGAGGAGGGGAGGGGAGGGGGAGGGAGAAAGAGGGTGCGGGATGATGGGATAAGTCCCACGCCCCAAACCTCTCAATTTCCAGGACTGTTGCGTTGTGGGATGCAATTCTACACCTTAAAAGTGGGTGTTACAAGGATGAAAATTCCTCAGGATGAAGAGAGGCGCACTAAAAAAGCGATGTATGCACAAGAGGCTCTTTTCTTTTTCATTTTTCCTCCTTTCCTTCGCCGGGCAAATTGGTCTGTGGTAGACTAAAGACACGAGAGGGAGACACGCCACACATTTGCATAATCTTACGATGCCAGTAGCTGCTCTAAGTACACAAACGAACGCACGCACTAACCGCTCCTCTGGGATGGGCATGTAGACAAGTCTATGAAATGTATGTAAATTTTTTTTTTTTTTTTTTTAAGTTACCACCAACAATTCTCTCTCTCTCTCTCTCTCTCTCTCTCTCTCTCTCTCTCTCTCTCTCTCTCTCAAAACAAGACTTTTATTTGAACTACTGGACATGAAAATCTGAGGAAAACTTTAATAAAACCTTCCTATTTGAGAATAAATTCAATCCGATGTTCATACAGAAACGGGAATAAATTCCCACCCAGAACAGAATCAATCCATTTGAAATAACATAATGTATTCAAATTTCGATCAGCCACCCAAATTAAGAGCGGTCGGGCTTTTGCCGTTAAACAAAAGCCGACATTAAATTTTTCATTTTTCTCTTCCCATTTGACGTTGGTAATGGCCTCGTGACATCGCCAATGGAACCCGTTCTATATTTGATCACGAACCAGCCATTTAATGGACCCATTAGCCTTAACAAAGAGAACAAAATTTTTGTTCGTTGTTTTTATTCATTGCTTTTGTCTCATTTTCATTTCTCGATTCATTTCGTCTCAGGTCATGATGTGGCTCGTCCTCTCCCTGCATTTTGATCCAGAGTTATCGTGGTTCCAACTTCCACGTTTTCTTCATTTTCATTTCTTCGGTCTCTCATACATTGGCTAATACGTCTTCACTGGGTACTGGGATTCACTGGGACACATTAAATGCTCACATCAAATCTGTCGGGTTACTCAAGAATCAACCCGGTTTTGATCTGTTCCCCACATCATTTACTACCAGAATTCGGAATTCGTTGAATTCGCCGCCTTCCTCTGTATTTCCTAAAGCACTGAACCACACTCGCTTCAATAGACGTGTTTGTCCAAGAAGCTCAGCACCTCACTATCTCCCTTTCTCACGCTTTTTCTTTCTTGGAGAAAAGAAGTCCTCTCCTCTGATCTCTCTCGCTTTCTGTTTTGAGGATTAGATTTCTTTTCCAGTTAGAAAGCTGTATTTCCATTCCCATTCCCATTCCCGCCCACCAGCCTCTCTCTCTCTCTCTCTCTCTCTCTCTCTCTCTCTCTCTCTCTCTCTCTCTCCACGAAGAAATCAGAAATAAATGTCAATGTTTTGCACTCAGAAATACTAAGACATCTCTCTCCCGGACGTTTGTCGTCCCAATGGTTAAAACTATAATTTTTCTAAAGTACCTCACTCAACCCAAGAGACAGCAATCGATAATTTATAAACAACTGTTGCCTTATGACCTGATACGAAGAGGACTACGTCTAAGTTTAACGACCTGGCTTGTAATATTAAACCACGGGTTAAAGCGGGTCATAATAAGACGGTGGGTCACGATGAAATCCGTTAAAATGGTTCTTGCCTCTACTGGGAGATCAGCAGGCAATGAGAGGAGGAGGAGGAGGAGGAGGAGGAGGAGGAGGAGGAGGATAACAGCAGACAGAGTACAAGACGTTTCACTTGTGGAAGTGAGAAAGAGGGAGGATGAGGAAATGTAGATAGAATAAGAGAGCACTGAGCCATGCAAGAGGTTGTTTCCTTATTTTCCTCCTTCTGAGATACATCCTCCGGCCCCTCCGTTCACCCCCCACCCCCACCCCCACCACACCCCACCTCCCGTGAACCTCCTCGTCATCTCTTAACCGCTTATGCTCTTTGGAACGCTGTTAGAATGTTAATGAGGAGGGGGGCTTGGGCCGGGGGAAGGAGGCCTTCTCTAACAGGAATTCCTGCTCGCAATAGCTAGCAAGATACTAGAGAAGGGGGCTGGCTATTAGGGACACAAAGCCAGATCCGGACCCAGACTCCTCCATACACAAGAGGCTCCGAGTGTGTATAAAGGCTAAGCAGGGGAGAGTCTTGGGCGGAGAACCTTCTCTTCTCTAAATCCTCACTTGTTTTGGTTCATAAACGTTATGCTCATTGACGGGCCTCTTGTAAACAAACGCCTCGCCTCAGTTGGCAAGATCTCATCACGCAAAGTAGTTTTTCTTCTGTAGCTATTATTATTATTATTATTATTATTATTATTATTATTATTATCATAAAAATATATGTAACGACCCAAAATGACCAACGATTAAAGATAAAATCAAACAAGTCAAAAATGCCAGGAAGTATCTTCGACGCAATCGAGATTTCTGTATAATGCTGTATGAGCCGCGGTCCATGATACTTTCAGCCACAGCCCGGTGGTGGCCTGTCCTATAGACTTGCTAGACGCACGATCATGGGAAAGTTTAACCTTGAATAAAATTTTTAAAAAACTACAGGGGCTAGAGGTCTGCAATTTGGCATGTTTGATGATTGAAGGGTGGATGATCAACATGTCAATGTGGAGCCCTCTAGCCTGAGTTGCTTTTAAGCTATGAGGAGGGACGAACGGACAAATAGCCATCTCAGTAGTTTTCCTTTAGAGAAAACTAAGACTGACGGAAGAAGCTCCTGGATAGCGAACACCATGGCACAAGCAAAGACACATAAATGTTACCATATCATAATTACATTATACGAGTCGTGGAGACAAAATACATCGATAATTGGAAATATTTCAAACATTTGAATTGCAATAGCATACAAAACTCTCTCTCTCTCTCTCTCTCTCTCTCTCTCTCTCTCTCTAAGAACTGAACTCTTCTTCTTTAATCTCTCTCAGTCTATCTTTGAGCATCTGATTCCTCTCCCTTTAGAAATCTGTATTGCCCACCAAAACCTCTCTCCCTCCCCTCTCTCTCTCCCCCTCTAAAGAATTTCATTCTTTCTTTTTCTCTCTCCTACTTATAAAATCTCTCTCTCTCTCTCTCTCTCTCTCTCTCTCTCTCTCTCTCTCTCTCTCTCAGGAAATTCAATCAGGCCCTTTTTCAAGTCCCTGCCACTGCTTAGTTCCAGATCCGTCGGAGGCAAACTGCCTCGAATTGCCAAGAAGGTTCCCTTCGCCTTCTGCAGTATCGGCGTGATTTCGTTTCCTGTACGCAATTAAAGTCTTTGTCTAGCCGCCGGCAACCCTACGCCCCTCACCCTCACCCCCCATCACCAAGCTATATAACAAACGTATTCGGACACGATTTATCACCAAGATATAGTATATATCAAACGGCATCAGGTATAGTTCGTCAACAGGCTATGATATACAGGATAAATATATAACGTTTTTAGGAAAACGACATGAGAAATAACATTGACTTGAGACAGACACACATCTACAGCATCTGTTTGTTTGTTTGTATGGTGTTTTTACGTTGCATGGAACCAGTGGTTATTCATCAACGGGACCAAACGGCTTTACGTGACTTCCGAACCACGTCGAGAGTGAACATCTATCATCAGAGATACATATCTCTCACCCCTCAAGGGAATGCCAGAGAATTGAACTCACGGCCACCGAGGCGGCAGGCAAAGACCATACCAACCACGCCACCGAGGCGCTTCTACAGCATCTGCCAAAAGATTTCTACAAGAGACTTGAAACTACAGCTGCGCATGACTAAGCTCTGTTCTGCACTGAAAAGATGTTATTTGTGATGGTAGCAACGTCTCTTAGAAAGGGAATACAGAGAAAGGTAAGAGTTTCCATATGGAAGTGGCATTCGTGTTCTCGCATAACAACATCCTGACTTGATGATACCTTATAGTAATAGATAGAACATGAAACTGAGGCCGAAGTCCAAGCACTGGGACCTATGAGATTATTCAGCGCTGAAACGGAAATTGACAGTAATGAGGTTTGAAAAGTGTAACAGGAGGAAAACCTCAAAGGAGTTGCACTATGAATCAATTGTTAGGAGAGGGTGGAAAGTATGATGGAATAAAGAATACGAACGGAGGTACAGTAAAAGATATGAAAGGGGTTAAAGCTAGGGGCCGAAGTGACGCAGCGACTGATACCTTGGAGAACTAGATCACACAGAAGGAAACTAACAGGTTTCCAGAAACATCAAGAATAACATATCTAACTGGGAAACGAATGCATCAAAATCTTATAAGAGCAAATATTCAGACGCAAGTAAGGTTGCCAAAAAACACCTCTTGGAAAAGAGGAATCCTAAGGATTCAAGAAACACTGAGGATGGAAGAGAATTCTGGATACAGGACATGAGTAATTTACACAAAAAAACTGCTGGAAGCCTTCATTCCAGCGTAGGAAGATGACTATCATTGGAGGTTCCAAAAGTATGTTTAAGTGTTAAGGAAAATCGAAAAAGTCTTCAAGACATCAAGATGATTGTGCTAAACGTATAAGTAGTGATGTAAATTATAAGAAAATTAAAAATAATACGAAAAGATTAAACTGGATAAGAAAATTTTCACATGAATGTCAAGTTTCTCTGGCTTATACTTTGTTGATTTATCTATTTTGCCATTCATTGGTTATTTCCATTTTAAACTATGATTTTTCAGCGTATGAGCTAAATATTCAGAGGAAAAATGCTTTTCAAGGTAATAACCCCTCCATGTTAGTATAACAAGTCCTGATCTAACCTCCAGCTTACTCGGGGCGCGTGCTAAAATCTACAGTCAAATAGAGCGTTGTTTCACCAACGAAAATTATAATAAATACGATAAATTTAATTAGAAATAATTTTCTGTACTGTCTAACATGCACAATATGTTTTACATTTTCATTCTAGTAAATAAATCATAAATATCCTACCCTAAAATTCCTGTATCTTTAACTCAACGCGAAACACATTTTTCAGACCTTTTTAGGTTCTTCCATATACTTTCCTACCCCCAAACAACAACTACAACAACAGCAGAGAGGTAGTTTGTGAGCTTACTCCCCGAGTAAGTGAAAACAGTAATCCACCAGCTCTCGGAGTCTGAGCACAGAGGCATCACATCCTCCGATCTTCTCAACGGTCACTTCTTCCGAGACGATTGGTCGATCTCGAGGGTTTCGAGTCCCTGACGACATCCCTGAAGAGGTTCCTCGGATTCGACAAAAAGGGGGAAATAAAATTTTTAAAAAATGGCTGATATGAATAAGGAAAAAAAAAAGATTTTCTCTTGTGGAATTTCGGTTTAAACGGAGCAAAAGACTGTATCGATAAGAAGCTCTTTGTTACAAAGACAAATACACACACACATATATATATGTTTGTCTGTGCGTGTTTGTGTGCGTATGTACAGCTAATCAGTAGTTATGCTTTTGTAGAGAAAGTTCAAACCATCTACAGAAGTACGCATATCGATAAAGGGAAAGCCAGAAAAATTACGAAAATACAAAGGAAAGAATACTGAGAGAGAGAGAGAGGAGAGAGAGAGGAGAGAGAGAAAATACAATACAGAGAATGAAGAATAGAGAGGACAGACTGAGAGAGAGAGAGAGAGAGAGAGAGAGAGAGATTTCAATCAAAAGAAACCACAAAAAACTACAACTACAGAGAATGAAGAATAGTGAGGACAAAGATTTGTTTTGTGTGAGAGAGAGAGAGAGAGAGAGAGAGAGAGAGTAGAGAGAGAGAGAGAGAGAGAGAGAGAGAGAGAGAATTCAATCAAAAGAAACCACAAAAAACTACAACTAAAGAATGAAGAATAGTGAGGACAAACAGAGAGAGAGAGAGAGAAGAAGAGAGAGAGAGAGAGAGAGAGACCATACCTTACCATACTTACAGCTTGTTCGGGTTGCCCAGGTCCCTCAGTGTGATGGCACCGCTAATGTCTACCAGAGAGTTGCTAGTACATCTTCCGGTATATTTGCATCTTCCAATCTTGGATGGTCTGGGATGCAGTTTAGATATTTGTCGAGCTTATTCTTAAACACATCTACGCTCACTCCTGATATATTCCTCAGATGAGCTGGCAAACGCATTGAATAGACGCTTGCATTATCCAGAATGCTGGTGCGTTAGTGAGGATTAATGTACCTGGTGGCTTTCCATTATTTTCATTGCCGTATTAGTTTTGGGCACTATTAATCTACCTCTGCTTGCTCTTTCTGATATTTTTAGTTCCATGATATTTTTCTGCTATTCCTTCTATCTGTTTCCATGCCTGAATTATCATGTAGCGTTCTCTTCTCCTTTCTAGACTATATAATTTTAAGAATTGTAGTCTTTCCCAGTAGTCTAGGTCCTTAACTTCTTCTATTCTAGCTGTAAAGGACCTTTGTGTACACTCTCATTTGTGCAATATCCTTTTGATAGTGTGGGTACCATATCATATTGCAATATTCAAGTGGACTACGAACATATGTTTTATAAAGCATAATCATGTGTTCAGCTTTTCTTGTTTTGAAGTGCCGTAACAACATTCCCATTTTTGCTTTACATTTTTGCCAACAGAGTTGCTATTTGATCATTGCATAACATGTTTCCTATTCATCATCACACCAAGGTCTTTAACTGCTTCCTTATTTGTGATTGTCTCATTATTAGGTCCCTATATGCATATAGCTTTCCTTCTCTGTCTCCATAATTTATTGATTCAAATTTATCAGAGTTAAATACCATTCTATTTACCTCTGCCCAATCATATTATACTTTGTTAAGGTCTCTTTGTAGAGCGTTTTCCTATCTTCATCACAAGTAATTTCTCTACTTATTCTTGTGTCATCAGCGAAACTACTCACTACCGAATCCTTAACATTACTGTCTATGTCTTCAATCATAATAACAAACAGTATTGCAGCTAACACCGTACCTTGCGGCACACCGGATATTACCTTGACTTCATCCGATTTTGCTCGTCGTTTGCAATAACTATCTGTTTTCTGTTGTGTAAAAATTCTTTTAACCATCTTCCTACTTTATCCACGATATTGTGTTTTTTCAATTTTCTTCGCTAATATATTATGGTCTACTTTATCAAAAGCTTTTGCAAAGTCTAAATAAACCACATCTGTTTTCATTTCCGCTTTTCATATTTTTGAATATGTTCTCACGGTGGACTAACAGTGGGTTTGTGTACTTTTTCCGGGTACGAAAACCATGTTGTCCTTTATTAAACAAATTATTTTTTATAAAATGTTTTCATAATATTTTTCTTCATTACCCTTTCATACACTTTCATAATATGTGATGTTAGACTCACAGGCCTATAATTACTTGCCTCTAGTCTTGATCCACTTTTGAAAGTAGGGGTAATATATGCTAATTTGTGCTCATCATAAATCTTGCCTGTATCTACACTTTGTCTCAATAATTTGCAAGTGGCTTTGCGATAGAATGAACTACTTTCTTTAACAAAATAGCAGGAATTCCATCAGGCCCTGCAGCAGCTCCATTTTTAATTCATTAATAGCCTGCACAATATCAGCTTCATTACTATCTATGTCAGCTAAATATTCACTATTTTCATCCCTTACTTCTATATCATTATCTTCATTATCTATTCTAGGGGTGAATTCTCTCTTATATCGTTCTGCCAGTATGTTGTAAATTTCCTTTTTTTCATTCGTTAATCTCCCTTCAATTCTCAGAGGGCCTATTTCTATTCTTCTTTTATTCATCTTCTTCGCATATGAGTATAATAGCTTGGGGTTTTGCTTGATATTTAATAGGGTTTTTTCTTCCAAGTCCCGTTTTCATTTTCTTTTGATTGTATAATCTTTTGTTCTGCATTTTCTATCTTACTTTTTAGTTCTATAACTTTCCATGCATTTTTTTCTTTGCAAGACCTTTTTTCCACTTTCTGATTTTCTGGAACAAGATCCTTCTGTCTCTTGGTATGCATGAATGATGTTTACTTTTCTTCTTCGGTATATATTTTTCCACTATTTTCTTCAATATTTTATATAATATCTCCGTATTTACCCTTATGTCATCACTTACGAAAATGTTATCCCAATCTTTGTTTAATTCTTCATTAATTTCTGACCATTTTATATTTTTACTGTAGAAGTTGTATTTTCCATATCCTTCCCACTTTTTCATTTCTTGCTTATCTCTATTTTCACTTGCTTTGGAATGAACTGTTAATTCTATGACATTATGGTCTGAAATATTCGCATTATAAACTATTATTTCTTTAACATAATTCATCTCGTTCACAAATACTAGGTCTAAGGTATTTTCCTTTCTTGTTGGCAGGTGATTTATTTGTTGAATGTTGTATTCTAGTAGCATATCTAATAGCTTTTCAAATTGCCTCTTATCTTCTGCACTACTATTACTCTCTTTTTTATATGTATAAGTACAACCACAATCTCCTATTCGTTCTTTCCATTCTACGAAACGGAAAGTTGAAGTCACCAGATAGGAGAATAGTCCAGTCCTTGTGATTTCTACATATCATCCAAGTTTTTCAATTATTAAGTCAAACTCTTTAGTATTAGGAGGTCTATATATTACTATGTTCATCAATTTTTCAGATTCAAATTCTACCGCTATTAGTTCACATTCTGAGTTACTATATTTTCGCATATATTTTTCCTTGTTTTTTGTCTTTCCCATATATTGCGGTTCCCCCTTGATTCCTATTTTTTCCTATCTGATCTATAAGTTTGGAACCCTTTTATTTTGATCATCATTCCCAGTCTCTTGGGAATACCAGGTTTCACTTATATTCATTATATCTATTTTCTTTTCATTTTGGGAATAACAACTACAGAGAATGAAGAATAGTGAGGACAAGCAGATTGAGAGAGAGAGAGAGAGAGAGAGAGAGAGAGAGAGAGAGAGAGAGAGAGAAAGATTTCAATCAAAAGAAACCATTAAAAATAACAACTACACAGAATGAAGAATAGTGAGGACAAGCGGATTGAGAGAGAGAGAGAGAGAGAGAGAGACTCACTCCAGCCCGCCCTCCTGAAGTCAAGACGCCCCGAGATTCGTGTTTATTTGGGACATAACGACGCAGAGTCCGTTCAGCGCCACCGACCCTGAAAGCGCATTCATGGCGTCCGCTGGAGGAGAGCTAACTGATCCGTCCTCCAAATACCCTCGCTTCCTAATCACGGGGACAGGGATCTCTACCAAATATGTGAGGAGGTGGAGGAGGAGGAGGAGGAGGAGGAGGAGGAGGAGGAGGAGGAGAAGGGTAAGGTGACATCTTTACTGTTCTCGATGGCGGCTGCCTTCCTGCCTGCTCTGGGGAGCGGAATTACCTATAGCTCTCAATAGTAGTACTCCTGCTCTCGGTATAGTTACTTTAATACTGGGAGATTCGCATCTGATCCAACAGTGAGAGAACAACAGAGAGAGAACAACTTTGAGAGAAGGGGGAAGATGGTGTTGTTAATGCTCGCAGTGGTTATAACAGATAAGCTGGTACCTTGACTAACAGGAGAGAATAGATTACACAATTCAGATCAAAGGCCACGAGCTGAGACCCAAGAGGTCATTCAGCACTGGAAGGAAAATTGTCAGTAAGAAAGTTTAACAGGTGTAACAGGAGGAAAACGTCGTCGCAGCTGCACTAGAAAACAATTTCTAGAGAGGGTGGAAAGTCAGATGGAAGAAAAGAGGACACGAACGGAGTTACAATAAATAAGAGAGGTTGCAGCTTAGGGCCGAAGGGACGCTGCTAAGACCATTAAGTAATGCCTACAGTGCACCACCTACCGCCCCCCCCCCCCCCCGAAATGGGAGTATTAACAATGAGAGAAGGGACAAAATGCACTCGTCAGTTCCGCCATGTCACTAGCATTCAGCAACAGTAGCAACAAAAGCATTATTATATAATATATATTATATATATATATATATAGATATATATATATATATATATATATATATATATACACACACATATATATATATATATATATATATATATATATATATCTATATATATATATAATAAGCATCAGTTTCGCCAAGCATTAGCTTGTTTGCAACACATCAAAGCCGATGATCTTTCCCAAACCATTCGCGGTTCGTCTAAAGCCGCCAAAACTCCAGCAATTATTCATTCATTGCCATCCAAGCTTTCTCGAGAAAAATTTCCCTCCAACCTCATGAATAAGTGAGTCATTTAAGCAAAGAACACACGCTGTGCTGAATTAATTATGAGTGTAACCTCAAGAGAAATGAGAGACTCCGGGTAGGACCAGTCACGGTAATGAGGACAGGCCGAGCTTCTTCCGCCCAAGGAGATGACGTGGAGAGAGAGAGAGAGAGAGAGAGAGAGAGAGAGAGAGAGAGATTGACATTGCCTGCCAGTGATTTTGGCTTTTTCTTATAATTACTGGTAATGGCATTATTGTTACATATTGCCGTTAATAAGGCAAGTACCCTCATTAGGATCTGAAACGTTCTTGCTGTTATTTGGACAGAGACGTTGCCAGATGATCGATTGGTGCAGATTTTTATTTAGGAGTATTAATTGACAGATAATCATAAATTGACGGGGCGTTACTATCCAGGATGTGCATCTTCATTTCCACCAAATAAGCTTTAAGAAAAGTCATTGCCGTAATACACAACCTTCCCCAGAATCGTGCGCTTAAATCTGAAGGGAAAATGATTGAAATTTCGTGTCTCAAATCTAGGAAATTTCTGTACACACTGACGTCCAGTCCCTACCCCTAACATACACACGCATTTTTACGGGCTGCTGAAAAGCAAGAGCCCGTGCCAGCACGAGACTGGCTTAATCTATATCCGTCCATCCAACCACACGTATCACTTCGTAACGGAGAGATGGCCTCTACCAGGGTCTAGACCTTGGCCATCCATAACCTATACTTTATTAAGAGCCGGCCTATGTTCGCCCTACCGCCCACCCCCCGCCCCCCTCAGCAACTGGCGAAGAACACTGACTTCGGATAGATATAGATAATGAGTTCTTTGATTTGAGAGCATAAAAAGAGAATGCGTTCATTATTCCCTCTCCATTGCTTCCGTGTTTCCACCAGATGTTCAGCAGATTGCCAACCATATCGACGAAATTCGAAATTTGGTTTCCCCTCCGACGTGAAATTCCTCGTTTGGACCAGTCGGTTACGTACTCGACTACCGAGCTCAGGTTTCGGGTTCGATTCCCCGCTCTGCCAACGCGAAACCAGAGGAATGTATTTCTGGTGATAGAAATTCATTTCTCGATGTGGTTCGGATCCCACGATAAGCTATAGGTCCCAATTGCTAAGTAACCAATTCGTTCTAGCCACGGAAAAATAACTAATCCTTCGGGCCAGCCCTAGGGAGACCTGTTAATCAGCTCAGTGGCCTGGTTAAACTAAGAATATATATATATATATATATATATATATATATAGATATATATATATATATATATATATATATATATATGTGTGTGTGTTGTGTGTGTGTGTGTTGTGTAACTAAGATATAAATATATATAATATTATATATTTATATATATAATATATATATGTGTGTGTGTGTGTGTGATGTGTGTGTGTATGTGTGTGTGTGTGTGTGTGCATATTCTAAAGACAGGAAAAGGGAGCCCGCGAAAGGTTGGCAGAGATAACGCTTACCACGTTCCCACTCGGCTCTGTCAGGGCTAGACCTACGATACAAAATCTTTCCACTGAGAAGTAGCTTCCTCCCGTTAACTCTACCTATAGAAACACGCGGATGCGCAAACACACACACCCACACACACACTCTCCAAATCTCTTTTTCTTTCAAAGACCTACTCATTTGAAATGGGAGGAAGAAAAGGGAAGAAAATTGTTAATCTTTTCATTGTAAGCCACCTGAACATTTCCCAGGCCATTGTCAACAGAAACCCTACTATGCTACATACTTGTGTTTGAGTGGCTATAATGTATATATATTTTACCGTGTTTAAGCAACGAATACGTACACAAGAATTTAACCTGTGTACTAGTGTTTGCACGTGTGTAAAGTGTGTATATATTCCAACTTCCCCTACCGAACGAAGTTGTATACAAGAACGCACGTGGGAGACCCACAGTGTATATTTATGCCATTCACGATTTTACGCAAGAAATGTACTAGTACATACCAGGAGGGCCTACAAGACGTAACAGCAGCAGTGTTTGTTTACCTGCGGAAGAAAAAAGAAAACAATTACTATGCATCTCTAACAACCACACGGACAGGTGTGTTTAAAAAATCAATTTGGCAATGCACTGAACACTGTATTTGATCCATTTCTTTAAAACCTGTAAATAAACACTCATTCGGATCTTCCCTTCAAGAACACCAACTTGTTATGCCAAGTTTTCAGTGAGACGAAAGAGAATTTATGAGAAACGAAGGGAAAATAAATGAACAGATGATACTCAGGAATAAAAATAAAGACGTAAAAAATAATTTATTAAAAACATACAAACAAGAGGAGTTACTCCGTCATTTGATAAAAAGAACTTTCAGTTAGACTGATGCAGAAATTAAAGCTGATGAAGATAAATGCAAAACCCTTCGCACGAGGTAATCAGTAATCCTAAATTTAACGGCCCTGGCTCTTCACTTCTATACCAGATTTCGGAACTCTCTTCCTGCCTACGTTTTCCTTGACTCTTGAAACCTCTCGCCATTCATCCTCACTTATTTTCTACCCTAGGCAAGACTGAGACATAGGGTTGCCTGTCTCACTGGCTTCTGTTTGCAATATATATTCTATATAACATATATATATATATATATATAAATATATATATATATATATATATATATATATATAATATATAATATATATATATATTATATATATATATATATATATATATATATATATTATATATATATATATTATATATATTATATATATATATATCATATAATATATAAATTAATATAATAATATATTATAATATATAATTTATATATAAATAATAATATATATATAATATATATATATATATATATATATATTATATATAATATAGATACATTACATACGTATATACGTATACAAAAAATTGAACCATCTAAGGTCTTCATGGGGACAGAACCCATAAAATAAGTGGATTTTTCAATTATCCCCATAAAATATACACATAGATAAACAGAAACCATTAAATACACAAAGTCAAACATACTACTAGTTCATTTGCGAGAATATCTGTACATTTTTGGATGCTTGCCCACATGGCCGGGAAGTGTAGCGATCGCTGGATCTGGCAATGGGGGTCCTTCGGCCTGTTGCTCAACCCCCCTCCCCACCCCCCAGCCGAAGGCCGGGGGAGCAGGGACAGTTCAGGCGAAACCTATTTCGATTATCTTTTTATTTATTTATTTTTTTTTTTTTTGCAGGATTAAATGGCAACTTCTGCCGCGTGAATTACTGCCTGCGTATAAAATAACAATAATGATATATAATACAAATGTACCGGCAACTTCTGGCGCGGCATATAAAAAGCCGTAAGTTGATACCTAGAAAATCGAAAAGAGTATTCTCTCTCTCTCTCTCTCTCTCTCTCTCTCTCTCTCTCTCTCACTCTCTCTCTCTGGTGGTTGTTTTGTTTGTTTGGTGTTTTTACGTTGCATGGAACCAGTGGTTATTAAGCAACGGGACCAACGGCTTTACGTGACTTCCGAACCACGTCGAGAGTGAACTTCTATCACCAGAAACCCACATCTCTAACCCCTCAATGGAATGCCCGAGAATCGAACTCGCGGCCATCGAGGCGGCAGGTATGAAAACTATACCGATCACGACACTGAGGCGCTTCCACTGAACAATTCATTGCGGAGGTTTTCGCTTTAAGGACAAGGGGGTTTTGTAAACGAGTAGTAAGTTCTCAATGTAATTTTGATCTAACTGACTAATTTAATGTCACGAAGTAGCATCCTGCTTCGTTTTAATACGAAATGAAAATTGAAAATGTTTCATCACCTTTACTTAGAACTTAGAAGTGCTTTTAAATTGTACACAGGTGATATATAGTACAGGCTTTGAAGAATAAGTTCTTCGCCCATACGGCATTTTGTATTGACTGACAGTCATATTGGTCTCTGATACTGGATACCAATATCAACATTTGTTGTGGCGTCATATTTCTCGCCGTTATTGAACACATTGAGTAGAGGTGTTCCCTCATTTTCTTGAGCAACAGTGCAAACATACTATTTTTCTCTAATTTCGTCTAATGCCAACTATATTCCCAAGAAGTCGATTTCATAGTTCGTAAGTCACTCATTGGTTTCTAACTGTTTTTGTTGATTTAAATATTAATGGTAATTTATGTATAATTTTCCTGCAATTCTTTTCTTAGCTAAAGCTGAAACACTTTCTTAAGCTAAAACACTTTCTTAACCAAAGCTAAAACAATTTCTTAAGCTAAAACCTTTTCTTAACCAAAGCTAAAACACTTCCTTGGCCAAAGCTAAAACACTCCCTTAACCAAAGCTAAAACACTTTCTTAGCCAAAGCTAAAACACATTCTTGGCCAAAGCTAAAACACTTTCTTAACCAAAGCTAAAACACTCCCTTAGCCAAAGCTAAAAAACACTTTCTTAACCAAAGCTAAAACACTTTCTTGGCCAAAGCTAAAACACTTTCTTAGCCAAAGCTAAAACACTCTTAGCCAAAACTAAAACACTTTCTTAGCCAAAGCTAAAAAACTTTCTTGGCCAAAGCTAAAAAACTTTCTTGGCCAAAGCTAAAACACTTTCTTAGCCAAAGCTAAAACACTCCCTTAGCCAAAGCTAAAACACTTTCTTAACCAAAGCTAAAACACTCCCTTAGCCAAAGCTAAAACACTTTCTTAACCAAAGCTAAAACACTTTCTTGGCCAAAGCTAAAACACTTTCTTAACAAAGCTAAAACACTCCTTAGCCAAACTAAAACACTTTCTTAGCCAAAGCTAAAAACACTCTTAGCCAAAGCTAAAACACTTTCTTAACCAAAGCTACAACACTCCCTTAGCCAAAACTAAAACACTTTCTTAGCCAAAGCTAAAACACTCTTAGCCAAAACTAAAACACTTTCTTAGCCAAAGCTAAAACACTCTTAGCCAAAACTAAAAACCTTTCTTAACCAAAGCTAAAACACTTTCTTAGCCAAAGCTAAAAAACTTTCTTGGCCAAAGCTAAACACTTTCTTAACCAAAGCTAAAACACTTTCTTAGCCAAAGCTAAAAAACTTTCTTGGCCAAAGCTAAAACACTTTCTTAACCAAAGCTAAAACACTTTCTTAGCCAAACTAAAACACTCTTAGCCAAAACTAAAACACTTTCTTAGCCAAAGCTAAAACACTCTTAGCCAAAACTAAAACACTTTCTTAGCCAAAGCTAAACACTTTCTTAACCAAAGCTAAAACACTTTCTTAGCCAAAGCTAAAAAACTTTCTTGGCCAAAGCTAAAACACTTTCTTAACCAAAGCTAAAACACTCCCTTAGCCAAAGCTAAAACACTTTCTTAACCAAAGCTAAAACACTTTCTTGGCCAAAGCTAAAACACTTTCTTAGCCAAAGCTAAAACACTCTTAGCCAAAACTAAAACACTTTCTTAGCCAAAGCTAAAACACTCTTAGCCAAAACTAAACGCTTTCTTTGCCAAAGCTAAACACTCTTCTTAAACCAAAGCTAAAAACACTTTCTTAGCCAAAGCTAAAAAACTTTCTTGGCCAAAGCTAAAACACTTTCTTAACCAAAGCTAAAACACTCCCTTAGCCAAAGCTAAAACACTTTCTTAACCAAAGCTAAAACACTTTCTTGGCCAAAGCTAAAACACTCCCTTACCCAAAGCTAAAACACTTTCTTAGCCAAAACTAAAACACTTTCTTAGCCAAAGCTAAAACACTTTCTTAACCAAAGCTAAAATACTTTCTTAACCAAAGCTAAAACACTCCCCTAGCCAAAGCTAAAACACTGTCTAAGCCAAAGTTAAACACTTTCTTAGCCAAAGCTAAAACACTTTCTTGGCCAAAGCTAAAACACTTTCTTAGCCAAAGCTAAAACACTTTCTTAGCCAAAGCTAAAACACTTTCTTAACTAAAGCTAAAACAATTTCTTAGCCAAACCTAAAACAGTTTCTTAACCAAAGCTAAAACACATTCTTGGCCAAAGCTAAAACACTCCCTTAGCCAAAGCTAAAACACTTTCTTAGCCAAAGCTAAAACACTTTCTTACCTAAGGCTAAAACTCTTTTTTAACCAAAGCTCAAACACTTTAACTAAAGCTAAGACACTTTCTTAACCAAAGCTGAAACACTTTCTTAGCAAAGCTAAAACACTTTCTTAACCAGAGCTAAAACACTTTCTTAACCAAAGCTAAAATACGTTCTTAGCCAAAGCTAAGACATTTTCTTTACCAAAGCTAAAACATTTCCTTAACCAAAGTCAAAACACTTTCAAGAGACTTTTTTCCTCTCACGATGTCCATAACTCAACCCGCAGACTTAAACCGAAGGGCAAAAAAAAAAAAAAAAAAAAAAAAAAAAAAAAAAAAAAAAAAAAAAAAAAAAAAACTTGAAAAAGTCAAATTAAACTTAATGATAAGATGGCATGACCCTGTGCCATAATTACGGGGTGTCCCTTTATTGAAGAGACTTGAACCTTGGCAAAATAATACAGAATGTAGTTATATTACAGAACCTCTGGGTCTAAGACTAACACAGATATGTAGAACTCTAAACGAACCAAAAAAAACTACAATGGACTAATCCACTGGCTCTCCAGGAATCATTTCATAAAAGAAAATCAGATGAAAAACGAATAACAAAGGATTAAAACTAACGTCAAAAGAGAGAGAGAGAGAGAGACCTTACCTTACCTTACAGACCTTACAGTTCGTTCGGGTTGCCCCAGGTCCCTCAGTGTGAGGCGCCTCTAATGTCTACCAGAGAGTTGCTAGTACATCTTCCGGTATATTTTGCATCTTCCAATCTTGGATGGTCTGGGATGCAGTTTAGATATTTGTCGAGCTTATTCTTAAACACATCTACGCTCACTCCTGATATATTCCTCAGATGAGCTGGCAACGCATTGAATACACGCTGCATTATCGATGCTGGTGCGTAGTGGATTAATGTTCTGTGTGCTTTCCTTATTTTTCCTGGTATAGTTTTGGGCACTATTAATCTACCTCTGCTTGCTCTTTCTGATATTTTTAGTTCCATGATATTTTCTGTTATTCCTTCTATCTGTTTCCATGCCTGAATTATCATGTAGCGTTCTCTTCCTCCTTTCAGACTATATAATTTTAAGGATTGTAGTCTTTCCCAGTAGTCTAGGTCCTTAACTTCTTCTATTCTAGCTGTAAAGGACCTTTGTACACTCTCTATTTGTGCAATATCCTTTTGATAGTGTGGGTACCATATCATATCTGGCAATATTCAAGTGGACTACGAACATATGTTTTATAAAGCATAATCATGTGTTCAGCTTTTCTTGTTTTGAAGTGCCGTAACAACATTCCCATTTTTGCTTTACATTTTGCCAACAGAATGGCTATTTGATCATTGCATAACATGTTCCTATTCATCATCACACCAAGGTCTTTAACTGCTTCCTTATTTGTGATTGTCTCATTATTAGGTCCCCTATATGCATATAGCTTTCCTTCTCTGTCTCCATAATTTATTGATTCAAATTTATCAGAGTTAAATACCATCCTATTTACCTCTGCCCAATCATATACTTTGTTAAGGTCTCTTTGTAGAGCGTTCCTATCTTCATCACAAGTAATTTTCTCTACTTACTTGTGTCATCAGCGAAACTACTCACTACCGAATCCTTAACATTACTGTCTATGCCTTCAATCATAATAACAAACAATATTGCAGCTAGCACCGTACCTTGTGGCACACCGGATATTACCTTGGTTTCATCCGATTTCTCATCGTTTGCAATAACTATCTGTTTTCTGTTGTGTAAAAATTCTTTTAACCATCTTCCTACTTTATCTACGATATTGTGTTTTCTAATTTTCTTTGCTAATATATTATGGTCTACTTTGTCAAAAGCTTTTGCAAAGTCTAGATAAACCACATCTGTTTCATTTCCGCTTTTCATATTTTTGAATATGTTCTCACGGTGGACTAACAGTTGGGTTTGTGTACTTTTTCCGGGTACGAAACCGTGTTGTCCTATATTAAACAAATTATTTTTTATTAAATGTTTCATAATATTTTTCTTCATTACCTTTCATACACTTTCATAATATGTGATGTTAGACTCACAGGATATAATTACTTGCCTCTAGTCTTGATCCACTTTTGAAAGTAGGGGTGATATATGCTAATTTGTGCTCATCATAAATCTTGCCTGTATCTACACTTTGTCTTAATAATATTGCAAGTGGCTTTGCGATAGAATGAACTACTTTCTTTAACAAAATAGCAGGGACTCCATCCGGCCCTGCAGCAGCTCCATTTTTAATTTCATTAATTGCCTGCACAATATCAGCTTCATTAATTTCTATGTCAGCTAAATATTCACTATTTTCGTCCCTTACTTCTATATCATTATCTTCATTATCTATTCTAGGGGTGAATTCTCTCTATATCGTTCTGCCAGTATGTTGCAAATTTCCTTTTTTTCATTCGTTAATCTCCCTTCAATTCTCAGAGGGCCTATTTCTATTTCTTCTTTTATTCATCTTCTTCGCATATGAGTATAATAGTTTGGGGTTTTTGCTTGATATTTAATAGGGTTTTTTCTTCCAAGTCCCGTTTTTCATTTTCTTTTGATTGTATAATCTTTTGTTCTGCATTTTCTATCTTACTTTTTTAGAGAGAGAGAGAGAGAGAGAGAGAGAGAGAGAGAGAATTCCCATCAAAGAGATTAGTTTATGGTATCTTATTATATATAATAACGAGTGAAATCCATTGTCAACAAAAAAGGAAACAATGCATAGTACTTTTCACTGGAAAATTCATACACAAATGTGCGAGCAAGTGTACAAAGTACATTAATTCAGCTGTAACTACAGCATTAAGCATGTGCATGTCATTTCACAAAACAAACCCACACATACATACATACAATATAATATATATATATATATATATTAATATATATATATATAATACGTAATATAATATTATTATATAAGATATATATATATAGATATATAATAGATATTTTTTATATATTATATATTAATATATATAAATATATGCAATATATTAGATATATATATAAGTATCTATATATAGAGAGAGAGAGAGAGAGAGAGAGAGAGAGAGAGAGAGAGAGAGAATAAAAATAACTAAATGAATAAGACGAATTATAGTTAATTCATTGCAGGAAAACTCTACTATATACGTGAATATGCAAGTATGCGTAGATAAGCATATTACTATAATTATTATAATTCATCAAAATGTGTAAAAACTCAACATTAACCTACAAAGTAAACTTCCGCAAAGCAATGCCGGCGTATGAAAAAG
Organism: Macrobrachium nipponense; assembly: GCF_015104395.2. NCBI lineage: Eukaryota > Metazoa > Arthropoda > Malacostraca > Decapoda > Palaemonidae > Macrobrachium > Macrobrachium nipponense. The sequence continues at coordinate 12,209,255 of NC_087218.1, forward strand.
AGAAAGCAGAAGAGATAGAAAAAAAAAAGAAAGCAATAAATATGGGTAAACTAACAAACACAACACAAAACACACAGAAAGGATTATATACGAACAGAATACAAATACACGAATGAGAGAATGTTAAATAAAAATAAATGTTAAAAAAAGGGGGGAGGCACATTTCATTCCTGCCAATATAACTGTAGCGGCTCACGCACGCCTCCCTCCTTCGTTCCAGTCGCTACAAACGTCAATTTCCCTAATTCTCTTTCTAAGAACCGTGCGCCATTCATGAGATACCTAGAATAGAATCAATCGCCCGAAGAGGGCGTCAAACTACTCGTTGCACGACATGCTTTTTTTTTTCTTTTCTTTTTCGTGATTCGTGCCTGCATAGCTTCGTCGCGTTCGGGTGTCTTCCGTGATCGCCCCCGTAATGGGTTAGTGCCGTCAGTGCACCGCACGCAATGCTCTGTAGGCATGACTTAAATGCTCTTAGCAGCGTCCCTTCGGCCCCTAGCTGCAACCCCCTTTCATTCCTTTTACTGTACCTCCGTTCATAATCCATTTCTTCCACCCTTGCTGTCAGCCCTCTCCTAACGATTATTGCTTAGTGCAACTGCTTTGAGGTTTTCCTCCTGTTACGCCTTTCAAACCTACCAACCCACTCTCAATTTCCTTTTCAGCCCTGAATGACCTTAAAGGTCCCAGCGCTTGGCCTTTGTCCTAAACTCTATATTCCCTTCCACGATCGAATTTTCTTTGTAAATGATGCACGTGTTTAGTTCATCTTTCAATGGATGTTTGTGGTGTGTTGTTCATGACGAGCATGTTTGGTTGTTTACGAGGAATGCGTTTGTTTGCATGTACAGAATAGGCTTAGAAGCTTACTTCAACTATATGATATTTGGGTGTTTGTGTAGCATGAGTTTGTTTGTATATCCCCCTCTATCTGTGCAGTGCGTTTGTTTATTTGCACAAACCAATTGTGACTGTTTCAGTGGACCGCTATTCTTCGAAAGTGATGACCATGCTGGCTTTTAATCTGAATTGTGTTGTTTATGCATGGCTGTGAGTACTTTGTTATTTATGTTAACCTGCTTTAAACCTGGGCTGCATTGTTTATGCAAGCCTGTAAGTGCTTAGTGATTTGTGTTGATCCCGTTAACTCTCTTGAAAAGACTTGTGTGAGGTTGTTCTTTCGTGGCTTGTGTATCGACCGTGACCCGCTTTCCTTCACACGTGAATTCTTCAACAAGTAACAACAGCAAATTAATCTCAATTCATCCGAATTGCAACATGTGGCAACTCGGTGACTCCACTTGGTGGTGCCACGTCTTGAGACATCAATAAATCTAAGCGGGGGAAAAAAAAGCGGAGCTTAATCAAAACCTCAGGTTCTATTCTGCAACGTTAACTGGACTCTGACGTTGGTTGATCTCATTTTTTATTCTTGTCGTATCAACGCGGGGAGAATGTACTGTATCTGAATTAAACGGTAGAACTGCGTTTTATATTTTCACTCTGCCAGTTCCTAGGTTCTGAGAGAGAGAGAGAGAGAGAGAGAGAGAGAGAGAGAGAGAGAGAGAGAGAGAGAGAGAGATCTGTTTCCGAAGGTCTCTATGTTTGTACGAGGTGGGGAGAAAGGAAGAGAAAAAATGCATAAACGGCTGAATGAAAGTGAGTGCATACATATGAGAGAGAGAGAGAGAGAGAGAGAGAAGAGAGAGAGAGAGAGAGACTCATAAGACCTAAGAAGGATAAAAGCAGAGCGGCGAGGAGAATGTATTTACATGAGGGCGATTGTAAATAATATAGATTTAAAGCTTCAACGATCATTAGTGGTAGTGAATAATATGGTATTGTGTGTCTATATAAATTTGTGTATGTATGTATATATATACATACATACATGTATATATATATATATATTATATTTTAGTAAAGCATTACCTGTACATATAATCACAAATCCATAAATAAACCTGAATTCATAAAATTGCTGACGAATATAACAGGGGGAAAACTTCAAAGCAGTTGCAATATGAATCAATTGTTTGGAGAGGGCGTAAAGTAAGTTGGAAGAAAGAGAATATGAAAGGAGGTACAGTAAAAGGAACGGAAAGGGGGTTGGAGTTGGGGGCCGAAGGCACTCTGCAAAGAGCTTTAAGTAATCCCTACAGTGCCCCGCATGAGGTGCACTGACGGCACTACCACCCAACGGGGGCCCAATATCATTAGTGACTTCATTGTCTTTCTGGTTAAGCCCACCTAACTGTTGCCACCACCGCCATAAAATAGATTTTCACAAAACGTATTTCTAAAAACCGTTCTGCCGCGTCGGGCAGAGGGCACGGCTCATTTAGCCCTAACCGACCATACGGGAAGCGGCATAAAATACCCGCATCAGTTTTCGACAGTTAAATTCCCTCGCTCTGTTACGCTTTTTCAGATCAGAATGTGAATTTGCTGCACAAAATCACGGAGGGCCACGTTTTCATTATTAACCTATTCTACCGATTGAATATTTGCACATGTTTAAAATAGAACAAAGCTAATAAGTAGGCTTCAACAGAATACGATTTAAACTAATAAGTAGGTTTCAAAAAGATACGATTTAAGCTAATAAGTATGCTTCAACAGAATATGATTTAAACTAATAAGTAGGCTTAAACAGGATACGATTTAAGCTAGGAAGTAGGCTTCAATAAGATACGATTTAAACTAATAAGTAGGTTTGAATAGGATACGATTTAAACTAATAAGTAGGCTTAAACAAAATATGATTTAAACTAATAAGTAGGCTTCAACAGGATACGATTTTAGCTAATAAGTAGTCTTCAATAGGGTACGATTGAAGCTAGGAAGTAGGCTTCAACAGGATACGATTTAAGCTAATAAGTAGTCTTTAATAGGGTACGATTGAAGCTAGGAAGTAGGCTTCAACAGGATACGATTTAAGCTAATAAGTAGGTTTCAACAGGATACGATTTAAGCTAATAAGTAGGCCTCAACAGGATACGATTTAAGCTAATAAGTAGGCCTCAACAGGATACGATTTAAGCTAGGAAGTAGGCTTCAACAGGATACGATTTAAGCTAGGAAGTAGGCCTCAACAGGATACGATTTAAGCTAGGAAGTAGGCTTCAACAGGATACGATTTAAGCTAATAAGTAGGCTTCAACAGGATACGATTTAAGCTAATAAGTAGGCCTCAACAGGATACGATTTAAGCTAATAAGTAGGCCTCAACAGGATACGATTTAAGCTAGGAAGTAGGCTTCAACAGGATACGATTTGAGCTAATAAGTAGGCCTCAACAGGATACGATTTAAGCTAGGAAGTAGGCTTCAACAGGATACGATTTAAGCTAATAAGTAGGCTTCAACAGAATACGATTTAAACTAATAAGTAGGTTTCAAAAAGATACGATTTAAGCTAGGAAGTAGGCTTCAACAGGATACGATTTAAGCTAATAAATAGGCCTCAACAGGATACGATTTAAGCTAGGAAGTAGGCTTCAACAGGATACGATTTGAGCTAGGAAGTAGGCTTCAACAGGATACGATTCAAGCTAGGAAGTAGGTTTCAACAGGATACGATTTAAGCTAGGAAGTAGGCTTCAACAGGATACGATTTAAGCTAATCAGTAGGCTTCAACAGGATACGATTTAAGCTAGGAAGTAGGCTTCAACAGGATACGATTTAAGCTAGGAAGTAGGCTTCAACAGGATACGATTTAAGCTAGGAAGTAGGCTTCACAGATCGATGTTTAAGCTAGGAAGTAGGCTTCAACAGGATACGATTTAAGCTAATAAGTAGGCCTCAACAGGATACGATTTAAGCTAATAAGTAGGCTTCAACAGGATACGATTTAAGCTAATAAGTAGGTTTCAACAGGATACGATTTAAGCTAATAAGTAGGCTTCAACAGGATACGATTTAAGCTAATAAGTAGGCCTCAACAGGATACGAATCAAGCTAATAAGTAGGCTTCAACAGGATACGATTTAAGCTAATAAGTAGGCTTCAACAGGATACGATTTAAGCTAATAAGTAGGCCTCAACAGGATACGAATCAAGCTAATAAGTAGGCTTCAACAGGATACGATTTAAGCTAATAAGTAGGTTTCAACAGGATACGATTTAAGCTAATAAGTAGGCTTCAACAGGATACGATTTAAGCTAATAAGTAGGCCTCAACAGGATACGATTTAAGCTAATAAGTAGGCTTCAACAGGATACGATTTAAGCTAATAAGTAGGCTTCAACAGGATACGATTTAAGCTAATAAGTAGGCCTCAACAGGATACGAATCAAGCTAATAAGTAGGCTTCAACAGGATACGATTTAAGCTAATAAGTAGGCCTCAACAGGATACGACTCCATATAGTCGATGAAAGGAAATAAAATGAGAAGAATATTAACCTTCCACAATCTGGATCTTCTCCCTGTAGCAGGCGGTTCATGACAGAATATAGAATATAGAATTTAGGCCAAAGGCCAAGCGCTGGGACCTATAAAGTCATTCAGCGCTGAAACAGAAATCGACAGTAAGAAGGTTTGGAAAGTGTATCAGGAGGAAAACCTCAAAGCAGTTGCACTAGGTAACAATATTTAGAGAGAAGGGGAAAGGCAAAAGGAAGAAAGAGAATATGACAGGAGGTACAGTAAAATAAATGGGAAAGGTTGCAACTAGGGGCCGAAGGAACGCTGCAAAGACCTTTAAGTAATGTCTACAGTGAACCACATGAGAGGCACTGACTGCACTACACAGCAACGCTAAAGGGATGAAGTTGGTAGTCAAAGCCTTTTCCATCCTGCTTTGCAACCATCATCAGTCGACTAACTGACAAGCGCTAAATTCACCGCTTAGCTCATCAGAGACAAAATGGAGACTTGCTAGGAATCGAACTCGTCACCTTTCGTTAGAGAGGCGAAAGCTTTGACTTTGTAGGCTTACTCCCCGAGTAAGCGAAAAACAAACAGGGAATTCCAGAAGAAGTGCCATTACGGGGATCCATAGCCAATTACCGTCCCCTTCCCATTTCTAAATTGGTTTGCAGAAATATCTACGTCTCGTCAACTGAAATCGATTAAGGTTATCTTGCCAGAACACATCGGTAATTTGAAGACAGAGAGAGAGAGAAAGAGGGAGAGAGAGGGGGTGGGGGGGGGGGGAGGGGGGGGGGGGGGGGGGGGGGGGGGAAGAGGGGGGGGGGGGGGGGGGGGGGGGAGAAAGATTAAAGATTTTCACACTAAACCACGAGAGAGAGAGAGAGAGAGAGAGAATGGGGGGAGAAAAAATCAAAAGCAAGCATAAGCAACCAGAGTTCATCTGGGTGAGAGAGATGAGACCATGACTCAGTATTGTCATTTCCATGAACTCCACTTGAATCTAATTGTCATAAAATCAAATCACAGTCAAGGGCGAGGCAAAACTGCAAAGTTAATCGCATTGAATCCCAAAAAATATTCCATTAACGAAAGAGACATAAACAGGGCAGTTACGAAGAAAAAAAAAACATATTCTGAGGAAAAAGCTGTACCGGTTGAGAACGAGATAAATCATGATTTCAATAAATAGATTTGAGAGTGGTAAGCGTAAACAGGGGAGTGTGGGGAGGTGCATGAGGTGGAGGAGGAGGAGGAGGAGGAGGAGGAGGAGGAGGGAGGGAGGAGGAGGAGGAGGAGGAGGAGGAGGAGGAAGGGGGGAAATCGAGAGAGTGGGGAAAGTCTGAAGGGAAAGAGCCATTAAAACTTCAGGAAATGTAATCCGGGGAAAAGTTACCTCAGGTGACAACACTCACGACCACCTATCTACAATACTAACCTCCACTCTGGGACAACAAAAGAGAGAGAGAGAGAGAGAGAGAGAGAGAGAGAGAGAGAGAGAGATACGACAAATGAAATTAGAAAGGAATATTTTGTGCGAGAGAGAGAGAGAATGTCCTCCGACGAAGTTAGAAAGGCTCCCCAACTTTTGGTGAGAGAGAGAGAGAGAGAGAGAGAGAGAGAGATTTCACTCAGATGAAATCAGACAGGACCCCTGGATAAGTAAGAACTTGCTTTGGGCAAAGAGGGAAGGCAAGTTTTATTCACGACGAACTTGAAGAAGAAGAAGAAGAAGAAGAAGAAGAAGAAGAAGAAGAGGAAGAGGGAGAGGAAAAAGAAGACCGCACCACAAGTTCTGAACTGAACATCTGTACACGGACTATAATGCTCTAATGCCTCCCATGATGCAAGAAAAAAAAAATTTTTTCCCTTACTTAAGTGACAGTTACTGTTACAAAGTTATGTAATGTTGCTTCCTAAAACAACACAATTTCAAATCCCAACTTACAGGTAAGTCAACCCTATAAAAGTCAAGGTATCTTTACTTGTAATGCGTAGGGCTCTTCGAATATTAAGTACTGGAAACAATATATTTATAACTTGCAAAGCTCAAGTCTCTTCATCTTTTGTTAACTGATAAAAAAAATAATCCTCATAACAGCATTCATAATTTACAGAGTATAGTTCTCTTCACAGCATTTATTACTACGAGAAAGGCTGATGTTTTGGCTTATGTGCTAAGAGGATATGGGTATGTAGCCACTATTAAATTTCTTAGGAACCTCGTTAATTGTCATAATGCACTGAACTTCTGAAGATTCCAGAAATGAGGTGACAAGCAATAGCCCAACACTAATATCTCCAGCCAGTGCCTCCTACTGCAACCTAATGTAAAAACTTTACCTGTGATTCTTCATAAATATAGCCTCTTATAAGACCACAGTTGTTGTTTAGGTAAAATGTTGGTACATCTGCCATAAATTTTAAGACAAATGGCTTATTGTTGAGCACATAAGGAAGTCTGAAACTCGAGGGCCAAAAGGCGTGATTAGTCCTCCAGGCAGCCGACCTTCCGGATTTAGAACTGTCTGCTTTCTTCCGTATTTCCTGCATCATTCTAAATACCTTCTTTTTGGCAGAATGTATTTAACATTCAAGGAAATTAAAAATTTCATCTACAGGTAGCCGGGTTTCAATTTGGCGATCTTTCCTAGATAGTGACCCCCAACAAAGTTTGGCATTCGTAATCTAGGACTAATATTTCTTGTGGTCGTTATCTTTATGATATTTACAGTCTTTTGGTAACCATTTTACGGTCGTCCCCAACGGGCTTGTACTAATACTCCGCAAGGTCGAAACATATTACCTACCGGGTTAAACCCCTTTGGGGTCACCATCTGGGAAAGATCCCAGTTGGGAAGCCTTGTTCATCGGCATTAAAAATAATGAACCAAACAAAAAACTTTTTCAGTTTCTTATTTTTCGTCGGTACAAGTAACCGACGAAAAATAAAACTTACCCGACGAAAGCTCATTTTGAGTAGCCTTCTGAGGAAATAAAGAAAAGGCAGGAGTACTTCTTTTACCAAGAGGAAAAATAAAACATACACCTGGAACTGGTTTACTTCAGCAACTATCCCAGAAAGAAACGAAAGTTGCAAGTGTACAGGTACCAACAACAACAACAACAAAAGTTGCCAGGAAGTGACTAAAAGTAGAGCCAAATAACATAAGAAAACTTGGAAAAAAATTATCCTTTTTCCAGAACCAAAGTACTACTACACTGGAGCCTCAAGAGATAATAAGCGAGCTAAAAAGAACGAAGACTACGAAAAAGAGGCAGAAGAAGAAAGTAATCTACCAGACGGCTCTCGCGGCACTCCACTCAAGAGAGTATTCCCGACTTTGTTTTCCGGTCTTATAAATTATACAGAGCGAGGCCTCCGCAACGTTACCTTATCTCAATCCCTTCCTGAGACTGTGGCTTTGGCTTCTTTGTCGTGCCTCAATCTCTCCCCGAGATTATGGCTTCGACTTCCCTGTCATATCTCCATTACAGCACGACAATACAGGGGCGAGGGCAACTTCGCCTCTTTCCCCTCCGTTTGCATCGAAGATTTCGATGATGACCGCTCAAGTACTCAGACGGAACAAAGAGTCACACGGGCGAACAACCGAGTGTGAAAAAGGGGAAAATACAGCCAAGATAAGAGAACTGTAGTGAAATACTTTGGAAAATGTCCAATAAATAAAGACATAAAAAGACGAAGAGAAATGAGACTGAAAAGTTACGACGGCTCAATTGCCTAGAAAAATAGGGGAAGTAGCAAACTGCCAAAGATAGGAAATAAAAAAAACACAAAAAATAAAAATAAATAAACGTAAATAAAATAAAATAAATAATTGCAACCATATCAATGATACAAGAAAGATAAATGAACGTTATGGCATATGGCCCAATAAATAGATACATAAAGAGACGAAGGGAAATAAGATTGAGAAGTTACGGCTCAACAGCCTACAAAAATAGTGAAAGTAACAAATACCAAACAAAAAACAAAAAATAATAAAAAATAATTGCAACCATATCAATGATGTAAGCAAGAAATATGAACGTTATGGCATATGGCACTTATAAAAGTAGTGGTACACCTGTTCCGAATGTAAACTTTTAAGAAATGAATATAGAAGAAACCATAATTTCTTCCCTTACAGGCCAACCGTCCGTCCTTCGTCTCCGTTTCTCTGGCTGGAAACTTCCTTGAGTGTCTCCCGTACAGTATTATTGGATTTGCAGGTAAGGACGTTCTGAGGCTAAATTCACAACTACTTGAAACTATCGTCCAAACTAGTTTAGGAACTATTGCTGCCCTCATTTCAAGTTCGGTGCTGGAGGATTCTTCCTCTTCTTTCCCTGGCTCCGTGGGATTCTCTTGCCTCCTCACGCCTGCCAGGATCCGATCCTTTCTAGATAGTGACCCTCGGGCCTCGGCAAAGCTCGGGGGTCGTTATTTAGAGCTAATATTTCTTGTGGGTCATTAGCTTTATATTATTGACACTTTTGGCTCCGTGGGATTCTCTTGCCTCCACACTCCTGCCAGGATTGGACCTTTCCTAGATAGTGCCCCCCGGCAAAGTTCGGGGGTCGTTATCTAGAGCTAAAACTTCTTGTGGGCCATTTTCTTTATGATTCTGACAGTCTTTTGTTTAGGTTTTTACGGGCTTGTACTAAGGGTTGCAGCTAGAGGCCGAAGGGACGCTGCAAAGAACCTTGAGTAATGCCTACAGCGCACCTCGTGAGGTGCACTGACGCCGGTAACCCCCTACGGAGGCACCCAGAAAAAGTTCCGCGCCTCGGAAGGAAACGGGAGCCGCAGATCCATGAATCGAGGGATTACTGGTTACTTCCGCAGATATCTACGGGTATAAGTAATGTTCCTCACATTCATTTTACCGCTAGTTATCGGACCTGTAATGTTTCTATTTATAAATTATGACGATACGAAAACATAAATGTTTCGCGTTGGTTTCTACGTCAAATGCAAATATTCATGTCCCTGCTATTTGTCGAAAAGGTGAGACAATACGCAAAATAAATTTCAACCTCAAATGAAATTGCCGAAGGCCGCAAGCAAATACTTCATATTAGTCACTGATGTAACATATATATATATATATATATATATATATATATATATATATATATGTGTGTGTGTGTGTGTGTGTGTATGTATGTATGTATATAATAACAGACTATCACTCCTCCTTTCAATGTATCACCATCTTTCGCTATCAAAATCCATCACTATCAAAGTACAGTTATTCACCCGATACCCAATGCTGAATAGATGGCGTGCAAGACGAATTGAAACGGAAGGAGACCTACAGCTAAATCAAGCAAGTGATTTCGAGCACGATAGAAGTAAATGACGCAGTATCTGTGGCGCGTTCAGTGCATTGCTGATGCGCCCTTCTGTTTGAGTGTATGAAGCAATTAAGAATGAGGAATTTTCAACTGGTCAGATTTCTTTCGCTTCACCGAACGGGGAAAATGTCAAAATCTTCGTTTATCACAATATTGTCTATGACCTAAGCCATTTCGATGTTAATTTTCAGAAATATTTTATTCATTTTTTTTATTAGCTCCCATAGTAGATTCACATCAACCGTGCATCTGGTGTCTAGGCCAGTCCCTTACGACGCACCTGATTGGCTGTTGATAAGCCAATCACAGGGCTGGAAATTCTCAGTCTCTCTCGAGAGTTCACATAGGCAGGATGTATGTTCCATCTTTCCTGAGGAGTACGTCTTTCAAAAGTATTGCTCAGGAGAGGTGGAACATACATCCAGCCTATGTGAACTCTCGAGAATGACCGAGAGTTTCCAGCCCAGTGATTGGCTTATCAATAGCTAAGCAGGAGCGTCGTAAGGGACGGGCCTAGACATCAGATGCATCAGATGACCTTTATTATATACCTAGTATATATATATATATATATATATATATATATATATATATATATATATATATATATATATATATATGTAGTGCAGTGGTAGTTCTTTCACGGAACATGACGTATTAGGGGAAACGGTTCACTGTGGAGACAACCCTCAGCTCGCGTTTGCTAGGTCCGTGGCTCGCTCCCGGCATACTGCTCGACAATCCATTTTAGCTGGGAAAGGGCACCTACCACCGACGTCTCCTGGGATCGAGGAAAAGGGCAAAAGTTTGTTGAGAAACCGCAAGGCTGTGGCATTCTGGGACCCCTTCCTCAAAACGAAGAGGCTCCAGAAAAATAAATAAATAAATAAAAATAACAAACACAGATGCGAGGCCCGGCCCCCACCTCCGTGATCCACATACACACTGCATTACGTAACGTTTTGAATAATAACCGAACCGGTCCGCCACTCTCGACATTAAAACGTCCTTCGGCACTAAAATCTCCGGTCCATTTAGCATCGAATCCAATGAGCTTTGGGACTAAACACAAAGAGACTTACATCAAGTGAAAGATGGCAATACAAAAATCGAACGCGGATTACACATCGTTATGCAATGATCCCTGGTGTGGGGAGTGCAGTCCATTTGACATTTGGACTGTCAATATTTGTTGAAGATTTATTGCATGTATGTGTGTGTTTGAAAATATATATATATATATATATATATATATATATATATATATATATATATATATATCTATATATATATAGTAATATACATCTATATATGTATATATATATATATATATATATATATATATGAAATAAATCTTATCACATCACCATGATTCATATACTACAAGCATTAAGCTACAAATGTCCTCCAGTATCTAATTCGCTCTACCTCGGAACAATGAATTATTTTCATGTATGTTAACCGCAGAAGAATTTTTTAGTTGAAAAGAAATTCGTCGCTCATGAAACGCCGACCACGGAAACCAGGAATTCAAGACGTACAGTGACGCGCTTTAACCCACAGGACCGTGGTTCAAGTCCATGAGCCGACGAATTTCTTGTCAACTAAAAATTCCCCTTCGGTTAACATAATATGAAAATTAATTCCGAGTGGAGCGAATCAGATATTATGGACATTTGTAGCTAAATGCTTAATATATATATATATATATATATATATATATATATATATATATATATATATATATATATATAATTCAACACAAATAAAATACCTATATAACTCAAACGATAAAATTAGCCCTAAAAATCATTTATTCTTATCCATAAATCTTTCATGAGAACTAAGCATATTTAATTTTAAAATTTAGCATAAAAGAAACAGAACCGGAAATAACGTGGTGTATTTAAAATAAAAATATGTAAAGGTCTATACTAGACGCTTTGCAGTATGCATTCTAATCCTGTGGAAAGGAACGCGTACAAAGATAAGACATCGCTTTTAAGTTACCATACATTCCATTGTGAATGTGAATATCTTGTCTAGAAAAAAGAAACTTAGTGTTAAAGAAAAAAATCCTTATAGAACTGAGAAAGGGACACAAACACAAAGAGGGGAGAAGAAGTTCATGGGGACTAGAGAGAGAGAGAGAGAGAGAGAGAGAGAGAGAGAGAGAGAGCATCGGGAAGCGTGCGGGGAAAAGTCCTTAACAAGTGCGGAGGCTCCAACCAACCAAGCGCCCACCGCCGCCTGAGAGGAAGGCAGAGCAAAGGAAAATAGCCATTAGAACTTTTGCTAATGCAATGGCCATAAAAGTTAACTCAGGTGACAAAATCAACCTTTTTTTTTTTTTTTATTCAGGGGCTGCTACACACCGGTGACCTCTCGCTTCCTCTAGCTCGCTTTCGTGTGCGCGCGCGCGCTCAAATGCACAAGCGAAAGCCACTTTAATGGGTCTTAATCAACTTAAGAATGGAATCGCCTCCAGGACGTTTTTCTATTTCTGCTCAGGCATGGCATCGTGCTCCTGCATACTACTTGCACATTTTGCATGAGCATGCACATAAATCATATACCAAACGTACATATAGGCAAACAAAACTTCATACATATGCACATATTATTTAGAAATATATACATATATATATGTGTGTGAGTATAAGGTATGTATTTGCATATATTCTTTATATATCAAATAAAAATGTTTTCCACTGGTCAAGTAAATGGACAATTGCAAAAGTAACTGGAGCTCTACATGATAAATTATTCGTTAAGTGAACATGGTGGGAAATATTAATGTTTTCAAGGCTTTGCCGTGTCTACCCTCTACCCGAAATAATTACAATTCCGTAACAACCAAAACCTCCCGGCAATAAAAATCGACAGTAGTACATTCAAGAAAACTACTTTAAATTACCTTCGTCCAGTGTGCTTCCACTTAATTCATACTTCATTCAGACGGAATGGAATTTAGCCTTTTCTATAAAGATGAATTATAACCTTTTGGCTTGTCATCTAGAATACATTAGACAGCATTCAGATGGCGCTTACTTAACCTCAGCACCACATGACCCAGAACTCTTTGGCTTCTATGGCATTTGCCATGGCATGTTTTTCAATAACCACCCACATTTGCCTGATGCAATGTATACATTGACGAGGTCCAAAGCAATCTGGCGTATGTGTCAGAGACCACTGATATAAATACGTCCCCCTTAGAGCAATTAGGGGCGTGTACCTGTGCTGTCATCAACATACACTCGGGTCGAAGCAACTCGGTTAAGTTGCCATCAACATTCACGTGGACCACAGCAACTCAGCACAGGTGTATGTGTTCCAATCAATATTCACTTGGGTTAAAGTTACTCAGAACATGTACCCATGTTCCTACCAACAATCACTCGTCGCAGAACAAAACATTCTGAAAACACAATGAGACCTCCAATCTATGACGCTCAGTCAACCACAAAACCTTTCTTAAATTTTGGCATTTCTAATCACTGTTTCGCACGCACGAACGTACTCTCTCACTCTAGTCTCCCGAAATCAGAATCATCCTCTCTCTCTCTCTCTCGCAAAAGGTGTTGCTTAGAGCTGCCATCCCCGTCCCCAAAATCAACCCTTGGAAACTAGATAATTTTCCTGGTGGCAAAGGTTCTCAATGGGGTACGAGGAGTCAACAGAGACAATGATCACTCTAAATGAGCCAATATGACCTTCGCCGTCACCGCAAACTCAACGGAGCAATGTACATAAAAAAAAAACACACACACACTCCTAAGTAATGACGAGCGATCAATACTACAATGATATGCAAAAAAACATGAAGCAAGTACTGCTTATATACAACTTTAAAAAAGAAAATAAAAGGCCACCTGAGGAATACTAACGAAAAATTGAAGTAAAGCCATTCACTTGCTCTTGCTGAACCGAGATATCATTTTCTTTCTTACTGTAAGGGACGGGGTGGGGGTTGGGCGTGTGCAGTGACAAAGTGGCAAAATAGAACATTCGTTCGTCCCTCGTGATCCAACTAGTTCGAATTTGGTTTTCTCTCTTTAAAGGTTTAATTTCTTTAATCAAGGCGTAACTGCCCTTCCTCCCCCATCCATCCACCTAAGAAAGAAACTGAGCATGACCTTAATGTATCTCAAATTATGACAATCTACCTTCGAAGTCGTCGAAGGTACGAGGTTGTCCAAGGTATGAAGCTGCAAAAGGTACGGAGTTGACAAAGGTACGAAGCTGTCGAAGGTACGAAGCTGCAGAGGATACGGAGGTGGCTCAGCCAAGGCAACGAGGTTGTCGGTAAGGTACGAATGCTGCCATGATGGGTTAGCGGAGTTGACAACAAAAGTACGGAGCTGTCGAAATACGAAGCTACAGAAAGTACGAAGCTGCAGAAGGTACGGAGGTGACCAAGGTACGGAGTTGTCGAAAGTACGGAGCTGTCGAAGGTACGAAGCTACAGAAGGTACGAAGCTACAGAGGGTACGAAGCTGCAGAAGGTACGGAGGTGACAAAGGTACGGAGTTGTCGAAGGTACGAAGTTGAGACCCGAAAGGTACGAAGTTGTGCGAAGGTACGGAAGTTGTCGAAACAAGGTACCAGTAATCGGACAAGGTACGGAACAGTTCTGCGAAGGTACTGGCAGCTTATCGAAGTGGTAAAAACGGAAGTTTCGAAGGTACGGCCAAGTTGTCGAAGGTCACAGGAGAACGTATCTGAAGGTACGAAAGTTATTCCGAAGGATACGGGAAGCTATCGAACTTAAAAAATTACGAAGTTGACAAGTTCTCCAAAAAGGAAGGAATAACGAAGGCTATCGAAGGCTATCAAAGAAGGTAACGAAGGGAGATTTACGGAATCGTACGAAAAGGTACGGCAAGTTGTCGAAGGTAAACGAAAGCTGACGAAGGGTACGGAGTTTCCGAAAGGTTCGAAAGATACGGAGCGTACGAAGGTAACGAAGCTGTCGAAGGGTGACGATGGTAGGGTTACGATGCTGTGCCGAAAGGTATCGAAGCTGTCGATGGTACGGAAGCTGGCCGAAGGGTACGAAGCGTCGTCGTACAAGTTGTCGAGGTACGAAATTGTCGAAGGTATCGATGTTCAAAAACCGAGAGAGAAATGACGAAAGTAACTTAGGTAATTAGAACGCAACTCGGGTCTGAGTGTGAAGTCATAAACACGAGACAAGAAGCAAAATATAACCGAGCCTCGTGCCAGCTACTTATTGCGCCAGACGGATTTATTTTGAAAGCCATTTCTCTCCGTGACCCCCTCCATACTCTCGAGCCGGAGCTGGACCTCGTCCTCGGACATTACTCTCAGGAAATATGACCACGCTGAGGTGGCACTCGAGCGGGGAAATACGAGGGGAAGAAAGTTATTTTAGGCATATTCTCTATGATTTCTTGCTAAAATTCAATCTTTATTACTATTATTATTTATTAGTTATATTATATTATTATTATTATATTATTATTAATTATCATCATTGCAATTATTTTATTAATTTTGAATAACCGACCTGTGAACAAGGGCAGCCAAACGTTGTGACCGTAAACATTTTGGTCATATGTCGTAAAAAACGACTCCCAATTATTATTATTATTGTTATTATTATTATTATTATTTAATAACGACCTGTGAACAAGGCAGACAAACGTTGTGTCGTAAAACATTTTCCTAACTAAAATTGTTCGTATGGGCCTATTCACTTTATTTCAGGATATTTATTTGGTGTGGAAATAATAATAATACCCGAAATTAAGAGTTTCATAAGCGTCAAAAACCTTTGTGTAATTAAATTCATTCCAGTAAGCAAACTTACGGTTCCTAAGGTGTCTATACATACACATTTACCTAAGTGCAAGGCCAAGTGATTCGTTTTGTAAATTGATTTAACTAGGCGTATGGTTGTCTTGACAAAATGCTGTGGCAAAATGACAACACAGAAATGTTTTCCTGCATTAACAATTGAAATTACAAGCGACCTCGCATTAATTCATAAAAGCAGCCCACTTTTACATGAATGAAAAATGAAATCATAAGAACAGCTGATTCATCATACAATAGAAAAATTCATTACAAAAATGAATTTACAAGAGCTTCGTACACATTTTTCAGGTAATAATCTCATAAGTCTATCAGTACGGTATAAAATTTCAAAAATACATCGGGAAAAAGTTACTCTATCCAACACCTGTAGTTTATTTTAGTATAATGAACTTCGTCATTAGAAAAGTTTACAGATTAGGAGAGAGAGAGAGAGAAGAGAGAGAGAGAGAGAGAGAGAGAGAGAGAGCCAGTAAGTCACGCAACTGGGTGAAGCCACGCTAACCCGCTTTTATTAGAGGCGTTAATGGACATTATCGTACACCGTACATCTCGGTCTTCCTTGTCAACTCTCGCACGCAAACTAAACATTCCGGTACACCAAGCAATCTGATCAACACTGAAAACGTCTTATTCTTTCGCAGTCTGTTTTATTACGGAGTCTAGCTCTGTGCAGTAGTATTTCCTGCCAGGTGAAGGCGTTTCGTCCCTGCCAACACGCATTACTCATAATGTAGAACGACGTATCAGAAAATGTCTCTAATTGGATTTTTTCTTATTGAAGAGGATGAAAATTAAACATAAAAAATCCATTTCAGTAAATAATCACCATTATTATCAGTTATAATTATTTTCTTCATAGTAACCTTGCTAGGCTTTTGCTGGTCCGCTGATATACTGGTTAGCGTCGTGGATTTCCACTCTGATGTCGCGATGTGAACGTGAGTGTATATAAAAATGTATATGAATCGAGAGCTTTCGAGAACCTGCTCGATTCTCCTTCTCAGCTTCCTTATCAAAGAGACTGATAGGGAAAATCGAGCAGGTTCTCGAAAGCTTTCGTTTTATATACATTTTTTATATATACTTACACTTACACCATAAGATTAATTATTATTATTATTATTATTATTATTATTTTATTATTATTATTATTATTATTATTATTATTATCTCGTTTCATATATATTTTTATGTATACTTACACTTACCACTGTGCATTTCTTCACCTTTGTATTGACTCATAGGGTTGTTTGTTATTATTATTATTATTATTATTATTATATTATTATTATTATTATTATTATTATTATTATTATTATTATACCCGTTTCATAAAATTTTTATATATACTTACAACTTACATCACTGCATTACTGTGCTTTTCTTCACCTTTTGATGAACTCAGTGATTATTATTATTATTATTATTATTATTATTATTATTATTATTTATTATTATTATGTATTATTATTATTATTGTACGTTCATTTGGACAGTGCCTTAAAGACCACTATGTGTAATTAGTATATATGAAATATATGTGATATATGGTTTGCTCCTAATGTTACGCATATATGCAGCAAACTTTCACACACCGATATATATATATATATTATATATATATATATATATATATATAATATATATGAGTGTGTATGTAATGCCATGTGCAACATACTGACAACCAAACAGCATCTGACCCATCGGGACAAAAAAAAAAAGAAAAGACGGAGAGAGAGAGAGAGAGAGAGAGAGAGAGAGAGAGAGAAACAAGGCCAAGGAAAGCAGCAAAAGAAACCGCGAGAATGAAAACACGAAACGCCATTAACCCCCGAGAGGAGTCTTGCAAAGGCTGGCGCGATTATTATCAAGTATCTTTCCCGCCAAAATGGCGAGAGGCAATAATAAGGCGGGCATGGCCGCGGAATGGCCTATATCTCCCCGAATTAGCATCTGGCTATTATCATCACCGGCCCTGAGGGAGGGGAGGAGGGGAGTGGACAGGGAGGGGGGGGTGGGGGGGGGGGGGGGGGGGGAGTGTGGCTAGCCAGTCCGCGAAGATAAGACGTCTAATAGAGTCGAGATGACATTAACGACCTCCCGCTGGTTAAGAGCGTAAGGAGCGCGGTGCCCAGTCGCCATTTCTTTTCATCTATCTCCTCGTGACGTTTCATGGGATGACAGCATCTATCCCTCAGGTGCTCCGATTCATCAGACGTGGACGATCAGAGGGGCGTCTGGCCACATGCAAGTGGGGGAGGGGGAGGGGGGGGAGGGGGTGGGTGGAGGAATAACTGGCCTCTGTTTTCGTGTGATATCTCGAAATCCCTTTTCGAGTGGCAGGGAATGTCCTGACGAGCATAAATATATAAATTATATCCATATAATACATACATATAATATATATCATATATATATATATATATATATATATATATATATATATATATATATATATATAATAGCAATCAATGTAATCAAAAAAAAACATTAATGTACAGATACTGAAAATAATGAACTTACTGATCTTAATAAGAGCAGCAGAACATAAATTTCTATAAATAAGTTAAGAAATTCGTTGTAAAAGAAGAAATAAATAAATCATCCGATATAGGAGCGTAAATCCAGATTTTACGAGAAAATTGTGAAAGAATAACTATACAAAGCTTAAAAATTTACTTATTCCCGATCAAAGTCACAGGAAGAAGAGCAGGTCATCACAGTGGAATATTTTTCCATTGTCTGGTAAATCATTTCTACTTAAAAAAAAAAAAAAAAAAAAAAAAAAGTAAACTACAGGTACCAAGTACAAAAAATCCAGTAAAAAAAATGCAAAACTTCGGCGCAATCGAGTTTTCAGTACAGCGCATATCAAGGCCACCGAAAATAGATCTATCTCTCGGTGGTCTCAGTATAAATGCTGTATGAGCCCCGGCCAATGAAACTTTAACCACGCCCCGGTGATGGCCTGTCCTATACCGTTGCCAGACCCACCATCATGGCTAAATTTAACCTTAAATAAAATAGAAGCTACTGAGGCTAGATGGCTGCAATTTGGTATGTTTGATGCTTGGAGGGTGGAGGATTAACATACCAATTTGCAGCCCTCTAGCCTCAGCAGTTTTGAAGATCTGAGGGCGGACAGAAAAAGTGCAGACGGACAGAAAAATAGCCATCTCGGTAGCTTTCTTTTACAGACAACTATAAAGATTACCCATAGCCAAAGTATATCACGAGAGAGAGAGAGAGAGAGAGAGAGAGAGAGAGAGAGAGAGAGAGAGAGAGAGAGAGAGTTGCAAAATGTCTGGAGTAATGGGGAAATTGGAGAGTAACGACGCCAGAGCCAGAGGCCCCTTCAGGTGCATGGAGGCAATTAGGATTGCCAACAATTTTTCGGGAACTTCAGAGTCCAGCCCCGATTTTTACATGGAAGTGGATTACCAGAAGAAAACGATATTAGGCCCCGAAACGAGCCCTTAAAACTCTCTGGAAATGTCGAATGAAGAGGAAAATGTTCGGATTAACCGCTTTGAAATCAATACTGCATAAGGGAGAGGAATATAAAAATGTAGTTGAGATTGTAGAGAAATTCCATTCGTTTAAAAAAAAAATCAGCAAATGGAAATGAGTATATAGTCAATGAAATTAGAGTACGATGTAATAAGATTATTGATTTTACCAGTAAATCAACTGTATTTCAGGAGAAAGTTGGCCGTAGAGTAAAAAAAAAATATAAATCTAGAATAATTGACTTTCACTATTTAGTTGAGATTGTAGAGAAATTCCATTCGTTTAAAAAAAATCAGCAAATGGAAATGAGTATATAGTCAATGAAATTAGAGTACGATGTAATAAGAATATTGATTTCACCAGTGATCAGCTGTATTTCAGGAGAAAGTTGGATGTAAAGTAAAATTAGAAATTATAATAAATGTAAAATAATTAAGTTTCACTAATCATTCCAGCCTAACGTTGGTTGCAATAAAATTGAAACCGATGAACGGGTAAATAAACATAACCTAATATCTTCCGTTGTATTCCACATAGGAAAATGAAAAAGGTATGTGTCAGAAAATGCCCAACAGTTTCATCCTCCAATGGACCATCCCTGATGGGCATTTTCTGACACATACCTTTTTTCATTTTCCTATGTGGAATACAACGGAATTAGTATATCTTCGTGCCTAAGAAGATTACCAGTACTATAACCTAATATAACTAACCTTTAAAATTATTACATAAATTGTATGAAAATACAAGATTTTGATCAATAATCCTAAAACCAGTATTACCCAAAACTGCTCATGTAGTGTGAAGAAAACAAAAACCTGCTTTAATTTAAAAAAAGAATTCACAGTCCTGTCACCGTTTCTTTGCCTCCACTGCCAAGCTTTGGAACTCTATTATCTGCTTCCGTTATTCCCTTGTCCCGAGAGAGGAAAAACAAATTGAAACCTCACGGTCCCTTTCACGGTATTCTGGCACGCAGAGCAGAAAGAGCGAGTCGCGACTCATTATTCTCTGATTAAAATTGATAGAAATCTTTCCCAGAATTGGCCCTGAGTTCACCACGTTGTTTGTTGAGAATGACACACAGCAGGTGGCACGATAAAGGAGAAAGAACGCTTCATTCCACGACCTCCCCCGATTATATTATTTGGCAAAAGCCTCGCCTTGCTTTCAGGGTTTTTTTTTTTTCGCTCTTCTATTAAGCCATTCCATTTTTGCTCGCTCGCACCTATCCTCACTCGCGTGTGTTCCCAGGAAATTGTAACGTACCCATAGGGGAGCCAGTTAAATTCACTAAGCAATTTAAAACACTTTAAAAACACTAACGAGCACATCGCTCCCCCTTTGCATTCTTCTTCAGCCTCCGGACAAAGAGAGAGACGGACCTTTGAACGCGATGCACAAAGCTAAAAGGGAATTGGAAAAAGTTCGTGGAATAAACCACCCACTCGGGCACCACGTTCCCCCTCTACGCATCCAGCAAGGTGTGAATCAACTAACAAACACAAAAGCATGATTTATACGAAAATAAACAGATGAATAACCGCAAATGAAAGACTGAACAACATGCAAACAAAGCCATGAATAACATGCACGGACAAGAATATACAAACAAGGTAATTACACAAGGTAAATTCATAAATAATAAATTACACATATAAAAGCTTTAATAAATGCAAGTCAAATGGGTAATATGCAAGAAAAAGTCAGCAATATGCAGGAATTGTCATTTATAATGAAGGAACGTCATTTATAATAAGCACAGAAAGTCATGAATCACATGCAAACAAAGGCATGATTGAGATATAAGCAATTGAGAAGTAAATACCTTCAGGCAAAAATAATAACTAGAACAGAGCAAATGACTCATTAGCAAACAAAGACATGAGTAACAAGAAAGCAGAACCTAAAAAATGATTCTTTTGTCACATATAATTTCCAATATATTAAATATATTTTGGCAATAGATATATATAAAAGAATATATTAACATTAAGAGCCAAAGCACAATACTTTCCAAGAATAATGAAAATAAGAACTTGGACTGAGCGCTTACAGAGCTAAAATGAAAAGTTTCTCTATACTATTTATATAATTCAAATACCTTACAGTACTATAAACAAAAATGAATATATTGAGACGACGTGTCAAGAGTCCAGAGCCTTTCAAAATGTAATATGTTATAACTACAGGATTCATTATAACACTAAACCTGAGATTATCCTTAATATAAGACATATGGTTTCATGGACTGCGAAGTAGCACTGCCCTCAGAATCAACGGTAACTTAGGCAAAGGAGAAGGTGTCAGGAGGACACCTTTAAAAGAAAAAAAAAAAAAAAAGAGGAGGGAGGTGGACAACACATTATCCAACTTGTAAATGGCAGGTTTTGGCAAATGAACGTGGCTATGAACTCGTCATTTGTATGGGCATTAGTTTTATGCAGGATTGAAAATGACAACATCAAATGAAAAGCAGGGATCACGAACGTATGTAGCAAAAAATATCCACGGATTGCAAGTCATCAGACCAGGTTTAAAACTTGGATTACAAGATCTATATACATAAAATCCCAGATAGCAGATTACACCATAATCCCCCTGAAACCGTAAACAAATTTGATTAAAACGGAAAAATAGCTGGATCAAACAGTTGTGTCTATAACAAAATTTTCGGTACAAATAGAAAACCCCTTGATGACTCCCAGTCATTCCCTGTTCAATCATTTATCCTATGGTGTAGCGGCGGACTCGTGCAATACTACTGCCATAAACAAGCAATGACCAAACAAGAACACTGTATTAATGGACTTCTAAGAGAAAAAAAAGGGTGTTACATTATTAAGGAAATACATAAACAAGTAATCGCAATCGAGTTTTCTATGAAGCTTATAATGCTGTATGAAACTCTAAGCCATGGCCCATGAAACTTTCAGCTATGGCCCGGTGGTGGCCTTTCCTATAGCGTTGATAGACCATGCATTAACTTTAACCTTAATTAAAAAAACGAAAGAAAAAAAAACTACTAAGGCTAGAGGGCTGCAATTTGGTCTGTTTAATCATTGGAGCGTGGATGATAAACACACCAATTCGCGGCCCTCTAGCCCCATTAGATTTTAAGATCTCAGGGCGGATGTGAATAGTATGAAAAATTTGTCAATAAGGTTGGCATTCTGGCGTCCCTTATAACAACCGAAGCTAAATTCGCTTGAAAAGAGAGAAGCTACTGTCAAGTAAGTTCACTCATAAACAGGAAAAATTTGTGTCATATCAGCCACAAGAAATGGAAAATATATAACCACAAACAATTAAAGCCCCGCAACAAAGAGTATTTATTACTGGAAACAGTCAGTTCTTATAGCGTCTAAACGGTCTTTTGGACGCCATCATAGCAAAATGCAAGTGTGAGCCTCCTAATAATAATAAAAAAAAAAAAAAAAACACTCACACAAGTATGGGTCTCTTAAAAAAATAATAATGAATGAACATAATGACCAAAGACGTCCAAAGTTTGGCTTCCCGAAATTATATACTCTAGTAGAGTGGACTTGGTTCACTTGGCGTCAGCCTAGAACTTGTGACTTTAATGTGCTCTGTTATGCTTTGCTTTGCCTTCCAGTGACGAACGAGCCCTCAATCACCAGGACTCATATTGCTTAGCCCAGATTGCCTCCAATTTCCGTGCATTACCTCAGGTGCCAAACGGACCCATCAAAGCCTAGAAGGATGAGACCTCACAAAATCTTTCCGAACCTCCTCGAATGTTGAACTATCTTGGTGGTCTCAGCAAAAGGCGATTACGATAACGTAAATGTCAATTACAGTATACTAAAACGACGACAAATAACAAACCTTATTTGCCATCATGACGGTGAAGACACGAGAAGCTTTAAGTGATTAAGTTAAAAACAATGGTAAACTCTCTCTCTCTATCTACTCCACGTCGTTCTCGCTTCCCGGTCTCATCCTCTACACCCCATCCGCGACTCCTCTCTCTCTCGTCTCTCTCCCTCTCCTCTCTCTCTCTCTCTCTGTTTGTCTGTGTGCACTCGCGCACGTTTGTGTGTGCGTTTATTCCTCCCCTTTCCCTCTCTTTTGAGAGGCGAGGCATCACCAGAGTGAAAAGAAAACAGACAAACACAAAAGAATAC
>NC_087218.1:12235000-12290000 GCF_015104395.2 Macrobrachium nipponense
TTAAAGGACATTTGTAGCTTAATAATATATTATATATAAATATATAATATATAATATATATATATATATAATATAATATATTATAATATACAATATGGGTTTGTGCCCATATTTTTTCCCAACTCCGGGTCGAACCCGGCCCGGGGCACCTAGATTCATTAAAAATCGGGTGTGGTGAATAAAATCCATTCATTACTATAGAGGTTTTTATATAAAAACAATTAAAATGCATGGAATATAGGAGAAACAACACGTCACTTTACCGGAAACCAAATTTGACATGACGAAAGGTTCTCAAAGATAATTATTATTATGTTATGATGATGATGATGATTATTATTATCATCATTATTATTATTATTATTACTATTATTATTATTATTATTCATAGGAGCATTACTATTAGTAAAAGATGTACCTTTAACTCGCAAAACAAAAACTATTCTACTTAACACAATGTCATGCTGGCGGGAACAGCAAAAATAACTCAACAATAACGTCATATATATATATATAGATATATATATATATATATATATATATATATATATATATATATATAAAAAATATATATATATATGATAATATATATATATATATATATATATATATATATACACATCTGTATCAATAAGTCAGAAACCTCACTGGTTATCAATTATCTTATTATTATTATTATTATTATTATTATTATTATTATTATTATTATTATTATTATTATTATAGCTGTTCCAGCGGCATTTAATTTATACAGAATCTTCTTAATTCTTATTATCTTATAAGAAGAAGAATTGAGAAGATGCTGTATAAATTAAATACAGTTGAAACAGTATAATATCCAATGCTTCTGCCTTCAGAGAAGGTCTCCTCCCTAATTATTAGTATCATCATTATTATCATGTAAACTCTCCTCCCTATCTATTAGTATTATTACTATTATTATCATGTAAACTCTATTTCCTCTACAGAGGCTCCCAGCAGATCCTTTCCAGCTATTAATGAAAAAGCTGCATACCCCTTCAATCTCTGGCCATGAAATTCCGATTCAGTTAATATCGGGGAACTACCAGCTATCCTTTAGCAAAAATCCCCCCAAAAGCCGGACGTAATAGAGAGCGAATGCGCTTTGCAGAAAATGAACGGACCTCCGCCATATGAAATATCCCAAAAACAATTACCGCCGATGCGAATCAAGCTCTGGAACGGGAAACATCAAACACAACGCGAGAGAATAAAAGTACGGCCGTGATTGAGTCCGCCTGGAAACGGGCGGCTGGAAAGGAGGGGGGGAAAAAATATGCTCATTTTGCCTTATAATGAGGAGGGACGATGCAATCTTCAAAGCAAAGACTGGAATGATGGCAAATAGAAAAGAACTGGAGAATATTTCGTTCGATCTATCCATGCAAGTGAGATCAGCTCTCGCTGGAGTTGAACGACCCAGAATATGAAAATAAAAATTATAAATGTAATAATAATAGTTAAACAGAAATAATAAAAACAAGAATGAAGTAAAAAAAATAATCATTAAAAAGCTTTGCATACCAAAGAGAAGGTACTTTCAAAGCTTTAAAAGACATTGGAGAAAAACTAATTGGAAAGGCATGAACAGACGGGTAAAGAAAAAAAAAAAAGACACGCCAATATCGCCGCCGCTGAATACCACTACATCAAGCCTTCGATCGAGTAATTTTCTATTATTCCGGAATTCGGACGTTGATGAAATACTCTCACGCCAGATAAAAGCGTCTTGGTTCTCCAAAATGGGAGACGGAGACATCTGTCAAATCATGACGTCATCGCATTATGATGATTAAGAGCGCGGCGTGTGTGCATGCACAAATAAAAATCTCGCGTATTTTACTTGTAAAATCTCATAACTCTAAGAGATAATGAAACGTGGCTTTTGAATAATTCTCTCTCTCTCTGAACTAAAGATATTTTCTTTCTCTTCCTAAGTTAACTATTTGTTTCTTCCTATCTTTCACCGAGCTTAAAAAAAAGAGACTCTCTCTCTCTCTCTCTCTCTCTCTCTCTCTCTCTCTCCCTCTTCTCCCTCTCTCTCTCAGTCCTCTCTCTCTCTCTCTCTCTCTCTCTCAGATGGCTCACTTATTCAGTTAACGAATGAAAGAAAGAATTTAGTACTACTCCTGACCAGAAATCCAGGTGTGTCATCTGACCTAAATAACAAAAAGTCATAACATTGACTAAATCTGCAATCACTTCATTTTAAAAGTAATCACAAAAACACAATTTAGGAATTTAGACCGAGAGGCCAAAGGAACAGGCAACCTAACACCCTCCTCTAACCCCAAACACCGCCAACAAAAAAGGAGGATAATAAAAAGATGGGAAGATGAATCCGGATATAAAAGGCTATAAAAAAAATAGGTAAACAAAGCAGGAAGAGAATTCCAAAGCACGACTGGAGAGGGAAAGAAAGGTCACCTAACAGTGTCATTCGAGGATTGCCGGGAAAATAAGGAATATAGATTTCTGACAGGTTAAATAAGTATATCTTAATTCAATCAGACCACCATGCTGATTAACAGCTCTCCTAGGGCTGAGCCCGAAGGATTAGATATTTTTAAGTCGGCACTAAACCCCTACGGAAGATGATTTAAGTAGGACTTCACTAAAAATGCCTTCAAAGATGCACATAGCCAGGACTCGCAAGGATTCAGCCATGGTAGTACGAATACCAAGATCCACGAGAAGCCGAACCTTCCCTTCAAAAACGTCACTAAATGACATATTTTCGGTGCTGAAAGGTTTTTATTACGAAATAAATACTATTTTGACTGTGCATCTTTTATCTATTTACATTTCCATCGCTCTGGATGCTGTTCATCTGTTTAGGCTACTCTTATACATCTAGGTATTAGTCCCTGGCGCTGTTGTTCGATTCGCTAATTGTCATTTTTTTATCCTCACCTAACTTTTCATACCCTGCATCATCCACTGCATTCAGATCTTGCCTTGTCTTTGTTTGTTTGTTTGTATAGTGCTTTTACGTTGCATGGAACCAGTGGTTATTCAGCAACGGGGCCAACGGCTTTACGTGACTTTCGAACCACGTCGAGAGTGAACTTCTATCACCAGAAATACACATCTCTAACCCCTCAATGGAATGCCCGAGAATCGAACTCGCGGCCACTGAGGTGGCAGGCCAAGACCATACCGATCAAGCCACTGAGGCGCTGCCTTGTCTTTAAAGTGACCTAGTTTCGTTCCAGTTGTGACCTACTAAAATGAAAAGACCTCCCTAGTCATGTAGCACTCGAATCGTCGGAGATCCAGATGTTCGAAATAGGTGCAGCTGCACATTTGCTAAACACCTCACATGGGACGGGCTAAGTGGTTCAATTATTTCATCTCATTTGTTTTTCTCTGTTCATTCGCTCACGCAGTTAGTCCTCTTTTTCTCTTAAAAGAACCTTGCTGGAAAATGATGCCAACACTTTTTTTAAATGAAAATAAATGATGATAACACTTTTTTTAAATGAATATAAATGAAACGAACTACTAGTATATGCCCCTGGGTTGGGATCCTGGGAGACCATCCGACGCCCATTTGTAATAGAGGGTTCATAATGACCAACTGCCATTTGCACTTGCCCGTTGGAGTGTTGTGTTGGTTTCAACCGACACACTTTTTCTTTGGCGCTGCGATAAACCCTTCACTTTTATCCACTTCCCTCTCTTTTGGCACCATGAAAATTTGTTGAGTTGAATACAGAATTTAGGCCTATGGCCAAGCACTAAGACCTATGAGGTCATTCAGCGATATTGCCTGGAGAGTAAAATAGACCGCAAGGAAGGAGGACATCTAAATACCCTTGATAAAACGATGTGAAACAAAGGAATGGAATATTAGGAGTTTAAACCAAAGGCCAAGCACTGGGTCTCATGAAGTCATTCAACGCTGAAATGGAAATTGACAGTAAAAGGAGTCCTTCTCCTTTTATCGTGGTGTTGCGAGCTCTCCAGTACGGTCAGAGCACTTCTCCGGTAGGTCGAGTTTTTATTGGTTCCCGGGAAGGTGACTCATACGGCGGGCGTTGACTAGTCCTTGCAGACCTTCTCAGGTAGGGTATCACCGGGAGCCTCTTGATTGGCTTCTACCTGCGTGACGTCACCCCTGGTATTATTCTCATGTCCGGTGTTCGTTCCATGCGCGCTGGTACTTTCGTTAGGGGAGAGGGGTGTGGTCCTCCTCACACACGTCGGTATCAGGAACGCTTCTTGGGTGGTATTGAGGGGAGGCTTTTCTTCGAGGATGAGCAGCGCTTCTAGGGAGACGCAGACGTCGTGGGTCAGGTGCTCTCCCGATGATCTAGTATTCCTGACGATGTCGTCTCTCGTGATGTTTCTGCGGTGTACTGCAAGGGCGTGCTGCCTAATGGCGCCCTCCTGGGCGTGGCAGGAAATCCTTTTTGACAGGCGCATCGTCGTCATGCCGATGTAAATCCCAGGGCATCCTTGGGCGGGGCATACGTATCGGTAGACGACGTTGGACTGCTTCAAGGGGTCTCCTGCCGGTGGGGAGGGGTTGTTCTTCATCAGGAGGTCTTTCGTACGCCGATTCTTGTAGTAAATAATGAGGGACACTCTCTTTCTTTCCTCCTCCATGGGCGGACGTGTTCCTCTATTATTTTCTTCATGGCTGCTTCTTCTTCCTTGTATTGGTGGTGCATGAAGCTTTATAGAAAAGTTTGATATCCTCCGGGGGCGGAATGTTCCTTCTCTCTTCCTCCGTCATGTACCACTTGTCAAGGGCGGCTCGAGTTTCTCGGTTTACGAGTTTGTTCGAGTACCCATTGTTAATTAGCATCTGGGATGCTCGGTCGAGTTCGAGGTGTGTGTCCTGCCACGTCGAACAGTGCGAGAGGGCCCTCCTGACGAAGGCCCTGACGGTGGTGGTCTTGAACCGCGCAGGACACTCGCTATCACCATTCAGACAAAGTCCGAGTTTCGTAGCTTAGGTGTAAACGGTCGTCGCCAACTTCTGATTCGTCTTCGTGACAAGGACGTCGAGGAAGGGGAGCCGATCGTTGCTGCTGTACTCGACAGTGAAGTTGAGTGCGCTGTTCTGCAGGAACTGCTGCCGAAGGGCTTCTACCTCATCCTCGCAGTCGGCTTGCACGAAGATGTCATCGATGTAGCGTGCGTATGTGCAGACTCTTTATAAGATTAATAGTGCTGAAGCAGCAGTTATTTTTAATAATAATAATAATAATAATAATAATAATAAAATAATACTGACAATGATAGGGTGGTGATAACAACGACTTGAATAATAATGATGGCCATAAGGGAGATAAAAGCGACTACAACTTTTAAATTATTACAAAAACAATTCTGACAATGACAGTGGTGATAATGGAGATAAAAAAAAAACTATTTCGTAATATGACCATAATAATGGTGATAGTATCTACAAAAATAACGACGTTTGATAAAACAACTTGGGCAACAACGACAGTGATAATGGTAATGACAACACTGAAAACAACTTAAAAGAATAACGACAGGATCGTGTTAATAACGGTAGCGTTAATGACGGAACACGCCTATCATAAACAAGGTCTCCCTTTAAGTCCACCACTCCAAAGCTTTCATTGACCGCCCTGCAATTCGGCGAATATCGAGGCGTTATTTACAACACTCTTCTGATGAGAAATATACACAGACACATACGAGAGAGAGAGAGAGAGAGAGAGAGAGAGAATATGATAATAATGAAAACTGATTGTCAGACCAGGCTCTCGAAATCTCTCGGCAATCATTATTATTATTATTACTCAGAATCCACAGAGAGAGAGAGAGAGAGAGAGAGAGAGAGAGAGAGCAACGAATTCGATTAAATGAAACCAGAAATAAATAGCCAGAAATAAATAGCATCTACCGAGAATGAAGAATAGTGATGAGAGAGAGAGAGAGAGAGAGAGAGAGAGAGAGAGAGAGAGAGAGAGAAGCAACAAATTCAATTAAAAGTAACCAACAAAAATAACTACGGAGGATGAAGAATAGTGAAGACTAACACAGAGAGAGAGAGAGAGAGAGAGAGAGAGAGAGAGAGAGAGGGAGCAGCGCGAAGGGGGTTGGGGGAAAAAACCCACTTGCCATTTTGCCCCGAATTCCGGCACCTCATGGGATGTGACATCACATCAGTCACCCCCAGGAACCACTGCATGGGAAATGACGTTACAAAAGGGAAAATTCCAAAATGTATTAGTCAAGTTTCGCGTAGCTGGCTTGACAAATGGATGCATTGATTTTGGAAGAATACGAACAAAAAAGTCCCTCACTTGATGCATATTCTAAGATCGTGGGGGGAGAAGGGGGGGGCATTCCACCTTTGAGGGGCTAAATCTATATTTGGGTTGGATTTATGCAACGCTTTACGAATAAAAGTCAATATTTTACTTTCGTCCCAAATGCTGAATATACTTAGGTTGAATTTATGCAACGCTTTACAAATAAAGGCAAATATTTTACTTTCGTCCCAAATGCTTTATGTACTTGGCTTGAATTTATGTAACGTTTCACAAATAAAAGTATATATTTTACTTTCGTCCCAAATGTTAGATATATTTGGGTTGGATTTATGCAACGCTTTACAAATAAAAGTAAATATTTTACTTTCGTCCCAAATGCTTTATGTACTTGGCTTGAATTTATGTAACGTTTCACAAATAAAAGTAAATATTTTGCTTTCGTCCCAAATGCTGGATATATTTGGGTTGGATTTATGCAACGATTTACAAAGTATAAATATTTTGCTTTTCTCCCAAATGCCATTTGTTCGTCCTTCGTCTTTAGTCCAACCAAAGTGAGGTGCATTCGATATATCTAACAAATATCAATACTTTATTTATACCACATAATGTACGCATAAATTCCCATGTTTTCCCTTCGGTGAAATTTTCATTAAAAATAAAAAAAATATATAAATTTCAGTTTCAATTTACCTTTAAAGCAATGTCGGAGAGTAAAAGATCTATAGCATCACCTACGCTACTGCAACACGCTACTCATTCCCCATTAAGGGAAGCAGAAAAATAAATAAATAAACAAAATAAAGCAAAATTACACTAAGGTCTATAAAAATACTCGGAACAAAATGTTTTCAAATTTCTTGTCAATATATCTCATGTTTGACTTCTGCTGCACCTGCGAGATTCAATCCTCCCTGTAGTTTAGTCACTATTATTGTCATTAATAATATGTACTGTTCTTTAATGTAAATAAGTAAAAAATCTAGTTTTCTGTACCGCGTATAATGTGTACGAAACTCTCAGCCGGCCGTGGTGGCCTGTGTTGTTGCGGTGTCGGGCGCATGTTTATGGTTCACTTTAACCTTTAAATAAAATACAAACTACTGAGGCTAGCGGGCTGCACTTTGGTACGTTAGATGACTGGAGGGTGGATGATTAACATACAAATTTGCAGCCCTCTAGTCTCAGTAGGTTTTATGATCTGAGGGCGGACAGAAAAAGTGGGGACGGAAAGTCAAAATAGCCATCTCGATAGTTTAAGTTTACAGAAAACTAAAAAGTGTATTTCCATTGCATTTCTCCCGTGTTATGCAGCTTCATATGACCGTTTGCAACGAGGAAGGTTAAAGAAAAAAACTTATCGACAGATAATTAATGTCAAAGGTGCACATGCAAGCACTATAAATCTTATACAGCAGATAATAATAATAATAATAATAATAATAATAATATAAAAATATCTTTACAGTATTACACACACTAAATGTAATCATCACATAATCATCAACAACCACAACACCATTAACAACAACAAAAATGGCCTCAAATATACTAGTAACGACAATAATGATATGACAATATCGTTGAAAAACACTAGCGATAGTCATAATGATCAAATACAACAAATGCTAAAGAGAAACCAAATTTTATGAAGAAAATAGATTGCAAGTCTTAACTATTCGTCAACAAAAAACAAAAGCAGTGAAAAGACTGATTAGTCAGTATTTCGTTGCATTTATTATCGTCTTAACTATTCGTATTCGTGGAAAGACATCAGCAAAAACAAAAGCATGAAAAGGCTGATATTCAGCTTTTCATGTTGCTTACTTTAATTAGTAGTATACTCTCCTCCTCCATGTAATATGGAATTATCCATGTATGCAATTTCCGCTCCGATCCGCACGACAGCGAAGTAGGTTTGTATCGCGCATGCATTAAGTATAGCAATAAGAATATACAGCAGTATATGTATAATTATATTATGCGTGTATGTGTGTGTGTGTGTGTGTGTGTGTGTGTGTGTGATAATTTCAACTGATCATGACAGTAGCATCGCAAAAAAAAAAAAAGCTGACCTAAGAATTCAATAATGAACCTAACGGTTGGTTGACCAAGGTGGTTGTCAGCAAATATGGAGGGGGGGGGGGGTCCTAAGGGCTATCAATCCTATCCTATAAGACTCAGCGCACTTCACCGAGAGCTTTGTACCCAAGTGAAGAGCAAATGATGCAACCTTAGGACCCTTTGCGGGATCCAAAAGCACGCAATATAGGTTAGAGTGACATAAACTTAAACCACTGTACCGCAACGTAGAATTCCAACTTGGATGTCATGAATTCGTCACTTGCTAACCGCCTGGGTGAATCGTTTGACATAATGAGAGTATTCGACACACACACACAAACACACTATATATATATATATATATATATATATATATATATATATATATATATATATATATATGTATATATATATATATATATATATATATATATATATATATATATATATATTATATATATATATATATATATATATATATATATATATATATATATATTTTATTACACGCGCACACGTCTATAGCCGAGCTTGGAATAAATGATAGAACTTTCGCCTCAGGCACTAGAAGTTCCCATTTTCGACGTACTTAGCTACGAGGGAAGGTGCATCAGTGCTTCGTCGCTGGAACTTCTCGTGCACGGGAATGGAATGGAATATATAATCCAGGCCAAAGGCCAAGCACTGGGACCTATGAGGTCATTCAGCGCTGAAAGGAAACATGAGAGTAGAAGGGTTTGAAAGGTGTAACAGGAGGAAACCCTCAAAGCAGTTGCACTATGAAACAATTGTTAGAAGATTGTGGAAAGTTAGAAGGAAGAAAGAGAACATGAACGGAGGTACAGTAGAAGGAATTCTCGTGCATGGGGTCGAATCCTGCAGCGGAAGGGAAAAGCCTCTTCCATGCTCGGAGTGATGACGGTACCGTGGCTATTAAAATAAATACACATCCAATCCGGTCCACCGGAATTGACAATCACGCAATACAAATAATGAAGGCCACGAGGAGATTCGGAGGTTC
Source organism: Macrobrachium nipponense (assembly GCF_015104395.2). Lineage (NCBI taxonomy): Eukaryota > Metazoa > Arthropoda > Malacostraca > Decapoda > Palaemonidae > Macrobrachium > Macrobrachium nipponense. The sequence goes on from NC_087218.1 coordinate 12,244,367, forward strand.
TTCGTTATCATTCGTAATGATCCATGAAAGCCAGCTCCGTCTGGCACGTGAATTCCCGAGGTCATCTGTGGGAGCATGACAGAATAGACTACAATACAATATCCAATTTAGGCCGAAGGCCAAGCGCTGGGACCTACGAGGTCATTCATCGCCGAAAGGAACTTGGAGAGTAAAAGGTGACAAAGTTGTAACGGGGGGAACATCTCGCAGTTGCACTATGAAAGTTGGAGAGTAAGATGGATCAGAATATGAATCGAGGTACTGTAAAAGGAATGATAGGGGTTGCAGCTAGGAGCCGAAGGGACGCTGCAAATAACCTTAAGTAATGCCTACAGCACACAGCAAGTGAGGATGTGCACTGACGAACTAAATGCCTACGGGGGAAGGGAGGCATGATCGTAAGGGTGACAATTTCATCTCGAAAGGAAGTTTCTCCCAGAGAAGACGAAGGAACCAGCAGAGTTGTTGAACAGTTAGAGACAGCTGGAACAAGCAACTGTTGCGACAGTTATCCGCTCCGCTATGCAAATCAGCGGTCCCTGGTTGTACTTGGGTTGATGACTGTCTTCTTCCCAGGTTCCCAGTTCCCACTTCCCCGACGAGAGAGAGAGAGAGAGAGAGAGAGAAATGGAATAGAATATAGAATTTAAGCCATGTCCCGAGCACTGGGACCAGTGAGGTCATTCAGCGCTAAAAGAGAAACTGAGAGTAGAAAACTTGAAAGGTGTAACAGGAGGAAAACCTCAAGGCAGGTGCACTATGAAACAAGTGTTAGGAGAGGGTGGATGGCATGGTGGATGAGAAAGAATATGAATGGAGATACAGTAAAAGGAAGAGAGAGAGAGAGAGAGAGAGAGAGAGAGAGAGAGAGAGAGAGAGAGGAGTATGATTGACGAATGACGGAATCTAAAGCCGAAGAAGTGGCATGAAAAGTATTTTCGTATAATAAAGAAACTTCGCGACACTGAATAAAAATAAAAATGATGGCACGAGCGACGTCCTCTTAACTGACGTTCATTGAATAACAAAGCCAAGGGACTTTTATGAAAGCTAATATTAGATACATATATATATATATATGAGAACAGAGCTTGGCTTGAGCTACTTTTTTCGCTCCCTTTTAAAAGCGACGAATGAAAAATGTGGGCCATGCGTCTAGCGCACATAAACAATGGCCGACCGGATGACAGGGCAACCAGGAATCGCAGCAGGTGGGCGGTATCGACACAACATGATACACCTTGGCTAAAGTTGGTTTTCAATATTGACGAAGCTATTTTGGATTGCAACAGATTAGCTGCCTCTCTCTCTCTCTCTCTCGGTTCGTCTCTCTCTCTCTCTCTCTCTCTCTCTCTCTCTCTCTCTCTCTCTCTCACGCACAACAGAGAAAAGAAATGTGAAGAGCTAACTTACTATGTCAGTAAATCGATTATGACACACAAACACATTCAACAGGAGAGATATTAATTCACTTCAAAGAATCCTGAAATCATATGTAATAAATCGCTCCTGTAAAACAAGGAATAAAGATAAAGAATATATTAGCTATAATATCTATGGGTATCTATATCATATATGATATATATATGTATTATATATATATATATCTATATATATATATTATATATATATGAATATAAGTCTGATCACATCACCATGATTCATATATACGCATTAAGCTACAAATGTCCTTAAATATCTAATTCGCTCTACCTCGGAATTAATATATTTTCATATATAAATAATAGAGCTCCCTATTACGTCTCTTCCACATTCCACTAATTACAGTAGCCTAAATCGCTACTTAAAACACAGGAGGTAATGGATGTAAAGAAAGCCCTTAGTGATCGTCTCACCTAGGAATCGAACACTAGCCCCTCTTAAGTGAGTTCATAAATTCGTCATGGTTACTGTAGAGTGGAATACTTGAGAATTTACATTTGTGATGAGCCCTACATATTATTCGCTTCCAAAACGTGGAAATCGTATAGCCACCCTCTTTATTTCATGAATTAAAATACAAAAATACGAAAAAATCCTGTAATGTGCAAATTACATGCAGAGACCAAGTTTGATACCTTCTCTCCTCACCAAAAAAGAAAGAAAAAATTATATATATATATATATATATATATATATATATATATATATACGTATATATATATATATATATATCATATATATACACAAACAATAGATATATACGTATATATATTACATAATTATTCTGAGGTGGCAGATATTGCAGCACTAGCAAATGCCAGTCAACTGATATGTCACGAACGGTCCGAATCATAATAATTATTATCAGTAAACACTACAACTCCGAAATCATCGTTCCCTTGCACATCAACCTTCCTCTGAGCATAATGTGCCAAAGCGACAGAAGATGGAAAACTTCAAAGTAGCAAGAAGAGACGGTCAAACATCAATGAGCACAATCTGTTCCACCGGCGAGTGGAATCTCTGATCAGCTTCGTTAGGACAAGGAACAATTTACATCTAATTAATGAAAACTAGAACGGCGGGAGGCCCAGTCCCCATGGCCCCTCTCACGCCCACCCACCACCACCAAAAAAGCTCCTTTCCCACCTAAATGAATAATATTCCTACCTCTCATAAGTCTAATCACTTGCTGACACTCGGGAGGCACACATTTTGCTCAAATTCTCGTAAACACCCATAAGTAAGTCTTGGTATGATCCCGCTAACAAACACGCAAACAAACAAACAATCGACCCAAAAACATACCAGACGGTCCCGCGGAGGTAATAAAGAGGTCAACGAACCCAATGTGTAGAACCAAAATATAATATTACGGATAATTATAATCGGAAAAATTATTAAATCTCGACCTGGTGCTTAAGATGCCTTGGCTGTCAAGTGTAAACGCTATGATGCGGGATATATGAGACAGAGACAGAGAGAGAGAGAGAGAGAGAGAGAGAGAGAGAGAGAGAGAGAGAGAGAGAGAGAGAGAGAGACTTTATCTGCCAGCTCTCTTATTCACATCTGTCATCCGTCCCTCTTCGCTAAGCAAATTTCACATCCCACTGTTTGACTCTCACATGAAGCGCTTATATAATTTTTTTCCACTCTGCCTGTATGTGTGTGTTAAGGTTCACACACACACACACACACAAACATATATATATATATATATATATATATATATATATATATATATATATATACATATATACACAAAGAACGAGGCGTAAGATATAAAACACACATGAAAATTGGAAAAAGAAAAATATAAAATAAAACGTACGAAAGCCAGAACAAACAATTTTAAGAAATTTTCTGTCTTCCCGCTAACCACCACAATATATTTTTCAACCCTGGATAACAATATCGAAAAATCGCCTAAGAATAAAAAGTATATAATACCATTAGTTACATAAGCTGGGCAGCTCCGAGTACAGATGAATGAAATTTATTTTGTCATCACAATGAAAAGAATGGGGTTCATTTTCTCCTTCAACATAAAAATTATTATTCATTTCCAGCAACTCGTCTCCAAATGATGTAGACAAAGCTAAAATAAATCCTACGGTTTTCTAGATTATTATTATTATTATTATTATTATTATTATTATTATTATTATTATTATTATTATTATTATTATTATTATTATTATTTCAGTGGATGGAACCTACTCACATGGAACAATTTCACAAGGGACATTAACTCGAAATTCAAGCCTCCAAAGAATGTAGGTTTCAATCTCCCATAGCAGACTGGGGGAGACGCGAAACCGCAACATCCGAGTGGCATTCCACGACACTAACCACTATACAAGCGGACCAGCAAATAGACGTTAAAAAAATAGGACACAGATATTCACGAGTAACAAGCCACTATTCAGTAAAGTTTTGACCTTATAAAATTCTACGGCTTTTCAACTCCAATTTCATTTAGTATTGCTTTGTAACAGACAAGAGGGAAGTCCAAGATGAACATGCAGCCGGGATTATATATGAAATTTTCAAGCAATGATACAAAGCTGTTCAACTACTATTATGGTGACTTTCCCTACCGATGGGTAACTGTAAGAATTTAGTGTCACATAAATAAACAAATCTAAGGTATTTTTCGCTAGATGCAACTTATAACCTGTTACTACTACAAGCCATGCGAATTCACATTCACCCCAATACACACATAATATTATATATATATATATATATATATATATATATATATATAATATATCAAAGGTACGCTCTAACAAGTCAGAAGAATTATGAGATGTATGAAACACGTACCAAGTTAAGACAAAGTCACACCATCAGCCACCGGGAATGATTGTGAACCGGGAATGATTGTGATAAACAGAATATCTGGAGCAAGTTCTGACGAGTGGAAGGGACACGACAGTTTCCCCTCTTTTCCTCTGGCATTAATTTTTATCCATATTATTCAAACCCAACTCAATGGATGGAAGGTTATAAGAATCAGGACAAATCAAAGCAGGAAGAAATTTCCTGAAATTGACAATAGAGAGAAATGGAACACAGACATTACTGTGGTTCCATCCTGGTGAAGGTTTCTATGCAAAAACACTGTTTCAAATATTGAATAGTTATAGGAAACCTTTGATATGTACATTAAAAAAGCTTATTATTATATTATGTGATTATGTGATAATGCAATCCATTAAGGTCTTTGGAATGTCCATAACCGTTTTTATGACAATTTGTATCGCCATATTCCCGGAGCAAGTTTATATACGTAAACTGATTTCCCCGTTAATATTCCAGACAAATTGGTTGCCAATCACTCTGGTGAGCTCATTAGTCATAATCGAAGATAATTGCTTAGTGCAGGGGTACTTTTTCATGTTCGTTTTCAAATATCCTGTTGTCCTCATTTCCCCGCAAAATTGTCTTCAGTGTGTCTTCATTTGTTTCGTTACGGTTAATCAGGCAACACGACACGTTTCATTTTGTTAAAACTATTTATAACCTCACACGCGGGAAACTCACAGAGGGATTGATTTCGCAGATTTAGAAAAAGTAAATCTACAACGGAATTCACTTTAACTGCAGATAATACAAACAAAATTAATTTCACTGATCTAAAGACACTTCATCCAAGCATGATCTATTTAGAAAAAAAAACTAAAGACAACATCTACAACGGGATTCAATTAGTTTTCCTAAAGAGTAAATCCACAATAGTGCTGATTTAACTATTTCGGATATATACAAATGCTTAGTTCACTTGGCGGAATGAGAAAATCCACAACAGGCTTAATTTCATAGAGCTAAATAAGAGTAAATCCACAACATGCTGCCGAAGCACTTTTTCAAACCCGACTTTCTCGAATTGAATTGAGAGACTTCCAACCCACGCAAGTATTTTTCGGAGAAAACTCAAATTACCGTTACTGAAAATCGCAATGTATTCAAATACAGAGATTATTACCTGCTCTCTCTCTCTCTCTCTCTCTCTCTCTCTCTCTCGTCTCCTCCTCGTCTCTCTCTCTCTCTCTCTCTCTCATCGGCTCGATCTTTTTTTTTCATCCTCTCCTTCTCTCCTCTCGAAAATGGCTTATTTTTTTCTTCTTTGAAATGCTATTGGATACACTCAGGGGCCGAGATTAATGATCGCATTCGGTGACGCCAAAAAATTCAAGAACTGAATCAAACTTTCGACTACTGATGACGGAAACATATTTGACGATAAGCTTTATTCGTACAACTAAAGCATATTCATTTATATATCACAATAGATGGCTAATATAATGAGGCTGCAGTAAAACATAAACAATCTGTCAACACTTTCATATAATATAACGGCATTCGTCAAAAAATTCAAACATACCACACAGGTAAACGCGCATGCGTCAACGACTGATTCGAGTCCATATGAGCAAATTGATTTCTGAACGTCCCCTTTTTTTCCCACTCTCACCTTCTATAGTTATTATTATTTCCGTAGATGAAACCTATTTACATGTAACAAGCACACCAAAGGGGCAATAACTTGAAATTCAACAAAAATGTCGGTTTCAACCTCCCACCGCACACTCACACTGCAGCAGTAACTGATCGCCCTGGGGGAGACCCTAACCTCCGACATGTTGATGGCATTCCACGACGCTAACCACTATACCCTATTACACGCACGACGCTAACCACTATACCCTATTACACGAAGTGTTTCAATCGTGCACGACTATTCATTTAGACGCCAAGATTTTGTAATTTCAGAGAAATAAATGTGTTCTAATTCAAATGAGATCAGATCCTGATTGCTGCAGAAAGTACTTAAATCTTACCCAGATAAAAATGATTTTATATTCTTACAGAATGAATATCACGAAGATTTCTATTTCGAATCTGACGCACACCATTTATTCGATTTAGATCAATCAGAAATTCTATATTTTCGTGTCAACTACCGCATCCCGACCTCAAATGAGATGCTGGCTCTGTAATTCAAAATATGCCCACTGAGATTTTACCAATATCTGTTCGACTGAGACTTGTAAAATATCCTTTTAAATTAGAGTAGAGGTTGATAGCTGGCGGAACAACAAATGGACTTAGTAGGCAATTGGATAGGTGACAGTTTCTTAATCACTGTCAAGCAGAACAATTTCAGATTCATCACCGAGCACTAAAGCACCGGGTCAGGTCATGACTTGGATGAATGACCTCCAATAAATGACGGGCGCAGTCAGTTTGTAAACGTTTACGTGACAATCTGTGGGAGGGGGAGGGGTTAGACGTCTGTTCCTGGGAATGAGGTGAGCAAACTCAGCGCCATTAAACTAATCCTTAACTGCTGACGACAAACATTTCCAGTGGTGATGGGTCACGACGTGGCCCAAGAAAGCTCGCCGAGTGAGTGAGTGAGTGAGTGAGCGAGTATTTTCCCGAAGAGTAATGTACTTCGACTCAAATGAAATACAGACGCCCGTCTTCCAAATGACTGTGAATGGGATCCTGTCAACAGAGACGGAGAGGGTCGCTTACACCAGAGGATACATCCCCATTTGTTATGGCTGTGGTTCCTCGCCGACTTTAAGCGGTTTAATTGCGAATTTCAAATCAAGGTTAAGGGAGCCAGAACTCCTCCATCAGCCAGCGGTTCGTTAGGGAGGAAACTGTTTAGGTGAATGACGATTGGTTGAAATCACAAGCGCGCCAGACGCTGAGAGTGTGAGGATAAACAGGAAAAAAATAAGGGTTCTCACTTTCATCCAAACCCTCCTTTCTTGGGTAACCTCAACTCCACTTTATTCCGGACGAAAATAAGACGAAAAAGTGAGAATAGACAGAAGAAAAATGAAAAAAATGACACGATGAAAAGGACAAAAGAGCGTAGGGAAGGAGAAGACAAAAAAAGCCAATACGAAAAAATGAGAATCGACAAAGATGAAAAATGAAAAAAATGACGAGAGGAAAAGGACAACAAAAGAGCGTAAAAGAAGGAGAAGACAAAACGGCTAAGAACACAAAAGAATGAGACCAAAATTCCAATCGAGGCACGAATAGAAAAAGATGGGATCTCGAAGAGAAAAAGAGAGAGAGAGAGAGAGAAACTGTAGAGTCAACAGAAAAAGATGGAGCAACACATGGGAAGAACAGAGACAGAAAAACAGCGAGATTGAATACGAGAAGAGGTAGAGGCGAAGGAGAAGAATCAAATGACGAGGGAAAGACGAAGGGAGGGGCCAGAAGAAACGAGAGAAATGGAAGATGAAGACGAAAGAGGAAGGGATGGGACAGGTAAACGGGAGTGAGAGATGATGGTGATGAGTTTTCGTCTTTCAAAAGAAGATGGCGGCGATGTAATGCGACTCGTGCGAAATTCAATCTTTAGGATTATCGAAAAAGTCCTCTCTCTCTCTCTCTCTCTCTCATTATATGCATACTGCGCGTATTATACATTTCCATAATTGTAGTTGATATATACATATACTTATGTATACAATGCATGTTCTAATTATATAGCATATATATAATATATATATATATATATATATATATATATATATATATATATATATAATATATAGGAGATAGAGAGAGAGAGAGAGATGAGAGGAGAGAGAGACGAGAGAGAGAGGAGAGAGCAGAGAGAGAGAGAGAGAGAAATGCATAAATACCCCATGCGCAATATACACAAACAACCCCATAAGTAAAATATCTATAGAGCTCCCACACCTGAGAGTTTTCCCGTATCCCAACAGGTAGGAAATACGAGATTTCCATAACTGAAGAATCTCTCGAATGAATGATGAATGTTTATGTACAAGGAAAATGAATAATGGATGTTTGCGTACAGAGAAAATTAATAATAATTTTTGCGTACAAGGAAAATGAATAATAATGTTTGATTACAAAGAAAATGAATGATGAATGTTTGCATACAAGGAAAATGAATAATAATTTTTGCTTACAGGAAAAATGAATCATGAATGTTTGCGTAGAAGGAAAATGAATGATGAATGTTTGCACACCAGCAAAATTAGATAACAGAGGGTAAACACAAGGGATAAGGAAAATTGGATGACACGAGGTAAACACAAGGATTTGGAATGGAACAAATATGGGAATGTGTTTCTGTGGCACACACACGAGAGAGAGAGAGAGAGAGAGAGAGAGAGAGAGAGAGAGAGAGAGAGAGCTTAGATACCCAGATACTCATCAGCATCTGCTAAGCGATAAGTTTTCCAACTATAAACTAGAGATAAAGGAAGTACAATCTTTGACGGACTTTCTTGAGTCGTCCCATCAGAAACAGTCAACGATGGTTCATATAAATAAAAAAATATTAAAAACCATCACCTTGATTTTTTTTAACACAAAATCGGACTTGCCCGTCTTTCTATGACCAAATGTTCGTTCTAGGTGACAAATCAAAAAAGTTCAATAAATCTCACAAAGAAATCATTTGCAGTCGAGCCCTGATGACTCAACAGTATGATGATCTAGCAAAAGGGGAACAATAGCCAAATGAGCACATGAAAAGGTAATACTTCAGTAAGAGAAACATTCCAGGTAAAAGGAATTGCTGAAGCATTTCCTTTATAGGTAGTCTAGAACAAGTCTCGACGTTTACAAACCAAAGATGACATCGTGAAGTCAAAGAAGTAACTGAAGAGTTGAACAACTCAGTTAGGACTATTTTTTTTATTATTTAGACTGTTAAAAATGAGCTTTATTACTTAGAAAGACACTCGAGTACTGCTATAAATTGGCCCTCATTAACGCTTAAAACTAAACCACTCACTTCTCATCCTTCTTTTTCAGTTGTACTGCATACCTGCTCCCAACTGACATTCTTCTGAATATTGACATTTCTATTTTTTTTTTCTTCTTCTTCTTCTTTTAAGCACTGATCCATCTTGTGCCAACAGGCACTTGAGTAAAATGGCAAAAAAGGACCCTGCTTACACTTAAAACTGAATAATTCGCCCCTCAGACTTCTTACCAATATTCTTCTGAGGACAAGAGCTTTTTTTTTTATATACGAGCACAGCTCATATGAAGAAAGGAGGATCAGGACCCAAACACCGTAGAATTTATTACACCTCAAACTCTTCAGCAAAAAAACGCCTTATTGCATTGTGACATGAAAGCGGACTGAAATGACTAGCTAGGAGAAAGCAGGGAAGAAAACATCGCGAGTATATGTCATTTAGGTCATTTAAATCACGAGGAGGTCAAATCGTCCACGCGAAGAGAAAGAGATTCCTCTAATAATTATAGATCCGAAAAGTCCAAGCTCCACTCTCAGATCTGAATTGAATATGGAATTTAGAAGCCAAAGGCCAAGCACTGGGACCTATGAGGCTATTCGGCGGTGAAATAGAAACTGACAGTAAAAGGGTTGATAGGCGCAATGGAGGAAAACCTCAAAGCAGTTGCACTATGAAGCAATTGTTAGGAGAGGCTGGAGAGTAAGATGGAAGAAACAGAATCATGAAAGGAGGTTCAGTAAAAGGAACGAAAGGGGTTGCAGCTAGGGGCCGAAGGGACGCTCCAAAGAACCTTAAGCAATGCCTACAGTGCACCGCATGAGGTGCACTAACGGCACTATCCCCTACGGGATCTGAAGGAAAAAGGTGTGCACCGAATATAAATTTCTCACCGTCTCAATAACCACACGCACAGGCACATAATTACAGACCGACAGACGTACGAACATCTGCGACTTTAGCATTAACCAAAGAAGTTGAAAAAAATAAAAATAAAATCTTGACGCGACTGATCTTTCCTACGATGAGGCGGAGACCGAAACACGTTCCGTGTGGTTCCTCTAAGGGTGGACAGTACCTACAAAGACAAAAATGGACTTAAGAAGAGCATGATATTTATCGACGAAGCCGTGGCAAGGGGCGCGCAGTCGCTCATACTCGTGGCTCTCAGGTGATCACTGACACACTGAGGCCGTTCACACCAGATTTTGTTGCTACCTGTACAGCACCCAATACTGGGATGAGATTGCTAGCCCCATCCCATACTGTAATATGATATTGCTAGCATCATCCCATACTATAATGTGAGATTGCTAGCCCCACCCCATACTATAATATGATATTGCTAGCCTCATCCCATACTATAATATGATATTGCTTGCATCATCCCATACTATAATGTGAGATTGCTAGCATCATCCCATACTATAATGTGAGATTGCTAGCCCCATCCCATACTATAATATGATATTGCTAGCCTCATCCCATACTATAATGTGAGATTGCTAGCCCTATCACCATACTATAATATGAGATTGCTAGCCCAATCCCATACTATAATATGAGATTGCTAGCCCTATCCCATACTATAATATGAGATTGCTAGCCCCATCCCATACTATAATATGAGATTGCTAGCCCCATCCCATACTATAATATGAGATTGCTAGCCCCATCCCATACTATCGTATGAGGATGCTAGCCCCACCTAAAACTTCTACAGTGAAAAAGTGAAATTAGATAAATGAACAAAGGAAAGTATTCACCTACCTTGAATTTGAATGATCCACATTTAATCCTTCCCTGGAAGTGGAAAGTGCCTGACGGTGTGCAAGCACAGATATTCGTTCTACATAACGAGGTGACTTCCACAAGGCTTCGAGTTTTTCATTTACTTTTTTTTCCATTTCCTTTTTTCTTTCTTTTTCTTTTCTGGTGGGTTGGTGACAACGGTCAGGGCGTCGCTTCTGGCCGTAAATTTACCGGGTCTCCAAGGTTGGTGTAAGAATTCGGTGAGGTGAAAATGAATGTTCCAAAATGGGATGAGTGAATGAAAAATTTGTAAAAATTTTACATATTATATATTATATATATATATATATATATATATAGATATATATATAATATATATAGATTATATATATATATGCTATATACAAATATCCACCTGTGTATGTACATGTATGAATGTACTACGTTGCAATGAAAAATGGGAAGATAGAGATAGAGGGAATAATAATTCTACAAAAAAAAAAATCACAAACGTGAAATTAACATTTTTTATTGGTATCGAAAAACTAAAACTTGAACAACATTTCCAATATCGAACCAGAAAGATCATTTCAGAACCAAAATTAAAAGATTAGATGTCCATAAATCACCAAAAACCAAACCAAGGTTAAGGGGCAAACTCATTTCTTGCAACTTGGACAGGGCTCCCTCATAGAGGAGATGAAACAAGTCCACAGGCAATGAGGCTGGAGGATGTTAAGGAGCTGATAATGGCGAATGGTGCTGGGGGTGATGTTTTCGGCTGAAAGTGGGGGTCCTTTGAATGAGCAGAAAAGGATATGGGTTGGTAATCATGGCGAGGCAGTAATTCCTTGGGGAGGTGGTCTGGTACAGACACCCCCAGGTGATGGCCAGGAACCCAGGGTAGGGCAGCCCGTCCTCTTCTTCGCTGTAGACGCCGACGGAACCTTCATCGATGGAGCTGATGGAGGTGCGTGCCCCGCGAGAAGAAGGGGGCACGAACGCTACGGCCATATTAGGGGCATTGGAGGCCGAAGGATGAGGTGGGAGTCCTCCTCCTCCTCCTCCTCCACCCCCACCGCTGCCCATTCCTCCTCCGGCCTCCTCCTCGATCTCCACTCGCCAGGACCCTCGGCGACCGACGGCCATGGCTGGACCATTACTCATGGGGCGCCTCTTTGGTCAGGAGGTCAGCTCGTGTCACTCTGACCTCAAGAAAACATGTCATCACGGGTAACACCACTTCCCTTCTGCGATCAGAGACTGACGGTGGGTATCACGGGGCATGTCAAAACCAATTTCACTTCATGGCACACTCGAAGCTCGAGGTCTTCCTCCTTCAGTCACGTCAAAACAAAAAGGAAAAAAAAAAATCCAACGGAGCGAGATGCGAGCACAGGTAAGGACGCCGCTGATGATCAAGAAGTTACCTGCACGAAGCGTTCAGCGGTAACCATTTAGCGCCCCAGCAGAGAGAGAGAAGATAGAGAGAGACAAGCTCGTGCCCGAGGGGCACTAGGAGTTCTAAGTGGCACTAGCGTCCAAAAGACCTGAAGGACGTGCCTGGTGGGTGAGAAGGAACACGCAACACCCACGAGGCGAATCGTCAGTCGAATGGATGGCCCCGAAAAAGGCGGCTTCCTTCGGTGGGGACGTCTTCAGGAGGTCTGCGTCCTAAGAGTTTTACCGGTAGTCACGCGGGGAGGGGTGGACGGGCGGCCTGGTCGCACCCACACGGTCGCCGAGCCACACAATACTGCTTTCACCTCAATCCGTCAACTGACGCGCGCAATACCTTCGCGCATCGGCCCCGCCTACCCCGGGCCCTCTCAACCCGGCCCTGTCCCTCACCTCATCAACCCCTTACTGCTGCTGCTGCTGATGCCGCTCCTCCTGCTGCTGCTGCTGCTGCTGCTGACCCCTACTTCAGGGCGCCCTCCTACTGCTGCTACTACTCCTCCTACTCAACCTGCTCTCTCAAAATCCCTCTCCCCTTAGATTCCCCTCAAATCATTTCTTACGAAATTCTCTCTCTCTCTCTCTCTCTCTCTCTCTCTCTCTCTCTCTCCTTTAGTGTTCCGTCTCAAATCTCTGGCGAACTATTTTTGGTCGCTAGACTTTATCCTAAACTCAGAGACCCTGGCTATATACATCCATGTACGACTCCTAATCTCGTTTCCGACATTGCTCGTGTGTATATGCCTACCTGTGAGGTGACTGACGGAGAGGTGGGAGGGATGTCCATTCAAAAAGTTTCTCTCTCTCTCTCTCTCTCTCTCTCTCTCTCGCAGACGCCCGCGTCCACGCCCACACATTTTATAAGTAAATAAATAAATAAATACATAATTGTATATTTATATGTATATATTTTGTGTGTGTATCGATCTCGATCTTGGTATAAATAATTAGCCGGAATTTACGAAGCACATCTTAAGTTAAAACAGTTCAGCGACGGGCCAAAAAAATTTATGATAATCTTGAATGAAAAATGTAGCGAATATAGACGATATTTCTATATACGAAGTTAGGCAATGATAACCCATACCCCCCCCCCCCCCATATCATTGAAAATAAATTAATAACGGACGTAGCTTCTACAGTAACATTAGACCTGTCTCTAGGAACACATCCGTCCCGCGTGACTGGAAATACTGAGGAAGAAGAGAATTCCACATTTCGAAAGTGAGAGGTAGGAAAGTGTGATAGAATAGATAATTATCAAATTTAGTCCAAAGGTCAAGCGATGGGACCTTAAGAGGCCATTCGGCGCTGGAAGGGAAACTGACAGTAAGTTTTGAAAGGTGTAACAGAAGGAAAACCTCACAGCAGTTGCACTATGAAACAATTGTTAGAGAGGGTGGAAAGTCAGATGAAAGAAAGATAATATGAACGAACGTGCAATAAAGGGAATGAGTAGGAAAGTGATCAAAATGGTTAACCCTCGTGTTCGTGAGTTCTACACAGCGCCAGAAAACTAGTATTAGCAATTCACTGTTGCTACACGTGTATTGAAAAATGTGTTGCACGAATACAATTCATGAATAAGAATGTTTGCAACATCCGCTGTTGCCCTTCGTGAATAACCCTAAGGAATAGGCGTAAAAAAACAGATTTCTCTTTCTCCTGCCAAATAAATATATGAAACCGATTGCTCATTTCGGTTTTCTTACTTATCAGAGAAAGGAAAACCGTGCTTGAGAGAGAGAGAGAGAGAGAGAGAGAGAGAGAGAGAGAGACCGCACACCTACAATAATCACAGACAAGTTCACAGATAAAAAGCAACCAAATTTTACAATCGAGAGAGAGAGAGCCGCACATCTACCATCATCACTTCCACAAATAAGAAGTCAACCAAATTTTGTGTGTGTAGAGAGAGAGAGAGAGCGTCCGCACATCTACCATAATCACAGAAAAGTTCACAGATAGAAAAGCAACCAAATTTTACAGTGGAAAGAGAGAGAGAGAGAGAGAGAGAGAGAGAGAGAGAGAGAGAGAGTCCGCACATCTACCATAATCACAGACAAGTTCACAGATAGAAAAGCAACCAAATTTTACAAGAGAGAGAGAGAGAGAGAGAGAGAGAGAGAGACCTTACAGACCTTACAGTTCGTTCGGGTTGCCCCAGGTCCCTCAGTGTGAGGCACCTCTAATGTCTACCAGAGAGTTGCTAGTACATCTTCCGGTATATTTTGCATCTTCCAATCTTGGATGGTCTGGGATGCAGTTTAGATATTTGTCGAGCTTATTCTTAAACACATCTACGCTCACTCCTGATATATTCCTCAGATGAGCTGGCAACGCATTGAATAGACGCTGCATTATCGATGCTGGTGCGTAGTGGATTAATGTCCTTGTGCTTTCCTTATTTTTGTTTCCTGGTATAGTTTTGGGCACTATTAATCTACCTCTGCTTGCTCTTTCTGATATTTTTAGTTCCATGATGTTTTCTGCTATTCCTTCTATCTGTTTCCATGCCTGAATTATCATGTAGCGTTCTCTTCTCCTTTCTAGACTATATAATTTTAAGGATTGTAGTCTTTCCCAGTAGTCAAGGTCCTTAACTTCTTCTATTCTAGCTGTAAAGGACCTTTGTACACTCTCTATTTGCGCAATATCCTTTTGATAGTGTGGGTACCATATCATATTGCAATATTCAAGTGGACTACGAACATATGTTTTATAAAGCATAATCATGTGTTCAGCTTTTCTTGTTTTGTTTAAGTGCCGTAACAACAATCCCATTTTTGCTTTACATTTTGCCAAAAGAATTGCTATTTGATCATTGCATAACATGTTCCTATTCATCATCACACCAAGGTCTTTAACTGCTTCCTTATTTGTGATTGTCTCATTATTAGGTCCCCTATATGCATATAGCTTTCCTTCTCTGTCTCCATAATTTATTGATTCAAATTTATCAGAGTTAAATACCATCCTATTTACCTCTGCCCAATCATATACTTTGTTAAGGTCTCTTTGTAGAGCATTCCTATCTTTCATCACAAGTAATTTCTCTACTTATTCTTGTGTCATCAGCGAAACTACTCACTACCGAATCCTTAACATTACTGTCTATGTCTTCAATCATAATAACAAACAGTATTGCAGCTAACACCGTACCTTGTGGCACACCGGATATTACCTTGGCTTCATCCGATTTCTCATCGTTTCAATAACTATCTCTGTTGTGTAAAAATTCTTTTAACCATCTTCCTACTTTATCCACAATATTGTGTTTTCTAATTTTCTTCGCTAATATATTATGGTCTACCTTGTCAAACGCTTTTGCAAAGTCTAGATAAACCACATCTGTTTCATTTCCGCTTTTCATATTTTTGAATATGTTCTCACGGTGGACTAACAGTTGGGTTTGTGTACTTTTTCCGGGTACGAAACCATATTGTCCTATATTAAACAAATTATTTTTTATTAAATGTTTCATAATATTTTTCTTCATTACCCTTTCATACACTTTCATAATATGTGATGTTAGACTCACAGGCCTATAATTACTTGCCTCTAGTCTTGATCCACTTTTGAAAGTAGGGGTGATATATGCTAATTTGTGCTCATCACAAATCTTGCCTGTATCTACACTTTGTCTTAATAATATTGCAAGTGGCTTTGCGATAGAATGAACTACTTTCTTTAACAAAATAGCAGGAATTCCATCAGGCCCTGCTGCAGCTCCATTTTTAATTTCATTAATAGCCTGCACAATATCAGCTTCATATTCACTATTTTCGTCCCTTACTTCTATATCATTATCTTCATTATCTATTCTAGGGGTGAATTCTCTCTTATATCGTTCTGCCAGTATGTTGCAAATTTCCTTTTTTTCATTCGTTAATCTCCCTTCAATTCTTAGAGGGCCAATTTCTATTCTTCTTTTATTCATCTTTTTTGCGTATGAGTATAATAGTTTGGGGTTTTGCTTGATATTTATTAGGGTTTTTTCTTCCAAGTCCCGTTTTTCATTTTCTATCTTACTTTTTAGTTCTATAACTTTCCATGCATTTTTTTCTTTTGCAAGACCTTTTTTCCACTTTCTGATTTTCTGGAACAAGATCCTTCTGTCTCTTGTATGCATGACTGATGTTTACTTTTCTTCTTCGGTATATATTTATCAAATATTTTCTCTAATATTTTATATAATATCTCCGTATTTACCCTTATGTCATCACTTACGAAAATGTTATCCCAATCTTTGTTTAATTCTTCATTTATTTCTGACCATTTCATATTTTTACTGTAGAAGTTGTATTTTCCATATCCTTCCCACTTTTTCATTTCTTGCTTATCTCTGTTTTCACTTGCTTTGGAATGGACTGTTAATTCTATGACATTATGGTCTGAAATACTCGCATCATAAACTATTATTTCTTTAACATAATTCATCTCGTTCACAAATACTAGGTCTAAAGTATTTTCCTTTCTTGTTGGCAGGTGATTTATTTGTTGAATATTGTATTCTAGTAGCATATCTAATAGCTTTTCGAATTGCTCTTATCTTCTGCACTACTATTACTCTCTTTTTTATATGTATAAGTACAACCACAATCTCCTCTTCGTTCTTTCCAGTCTACGAAAGGAAAGTTGAAGTCTCCAGATAGGAGTAAGTAGCCAGTCCTTGTGATTTCTACATATATCATCCAATTTTTCTATTATTAAGTCAAACTCTTTAGTATTAGGAGGTCTATATATTACTATGTTCATTAATTTTTCAGATTCAAATTCTACCGCTATTAGTTCACATTCTGAGTTACTATATTTCTCATATATCTTTTCCTTGTTTTTTGTCTTTCCCATATATTGCGGTACCCTTGATTCCTATTTTTTCTATCTGATCTATAAGTTTGGAACCCTTTTATTTGATCATCATTCCCAGTCTCTTGGGAATACCAGGTTTCACTTATATTCATTATATCTATTTTCTTTTCAATTTGGGTTAGTTCTTCTAAGTACTCTATTTTTCTTTTTGAGTTACTCGTAACTAAACCCTGCGCATTCATCACTATGATGGTTTGCGTGTTTTCTCCTTCATTTAATATTGGTAGTAATAAGGATTTTCCCATGTCTCTTTCCTGTTCTGGTATGTTGTTCTTTTTTTCATTTCCAGAAATTCTGACATTAAAAAATCCAACTTTTCCATAATATTTGATCTTCCTTCATCATAATTATTCATTTTGTGTCTGAATCTGCATTTTCTCCGTTTCTGCAATATCCTCTTGCATAATAAATACAGTTATTATCTCTTGAGTAGAATTTTGGAGCTGATGAGAGAGAGAGAGAGAGAGCCGCACATCTACCGTCATCGCTTTCACAAATAAGAAGTCAACCAAATTTTGAGAGAGAGAGAGAGAGAGAGAGAGAGAGAGAGAGAGTGTCAATACATCTACCATAATCACAGACAAGTTCACTGATAGAAAAGCAACCAAATTTTACAAGAGAGAGAGAGAGAGAGAGAGAGAGAGAGAGAGAGAGAGAGAGAGAGAGAGAGAGAGAGTTCCTTGCATCAGCAATAAGGTTTGAGCGAAGCTCCTGGCTGAATTCAGCCTCACCATGTCGATGACCTCAGCTGAATGAGCCATTAATATTTATATTAATTACAAAGCGACTGCATAATTGCTTGTAATTAATCCGGAATTTATAATCCAGGCGACCTATTTGATTATGCTATTAATATCTGGTTTATTTTTCAATCCATTTCCCCATTAAAATGGCTGACACCATAGATTATCATGAGAAATATTAACATCACCATTCTGTCACGGTCCGAGGTAAAGTTTAATGATGATGTTTTTAATGCTAATGCCCCAGACATTTATTCGAATCAATAACAACAATAATAGCATTATTTTATATTACTGAGCCTGACAAACAGGGTTGCTCGGGGTGGGGGGAAGGAGGTTATGCAATTCTGCCACTGACACTACTACCCTAAACTGGATTACTAATAATAATATATGTGAGAGAATATTGCACATCAGATAAATGAAGGGAACTACACATGTTTTCAAGAATAATTTCTCCAAGGGAAAAGCAACCCTAGACTCTGAAGGATTTCTGTTTATTGTTATCCTTAAAGAACTACGAATTATTATAAACCGATCGAGCAAATGTCTCAAATTTCTCGAACCAGACGCCCTGAAAACCAACACGAGGCATGTTGACACGTTAAAGCAATACAAAGTTATCGGGATTTTTATATGTAAACCCCCAGCTTCCCGGATGAAATGTCGCAATGAGCTCAGCGTTCGTTTCCTAAGCTCTTTGCAGTGACTCGAACAAGACCCTGGTCGAGGGATATTCTCTACCCATCCAAGACACGAACAAGCAAACTCACAATATACCAACATAAAATGGGGACTACTATTACGTATTACTATTATTGAAGAAATCAACACAATCACCTGTATGATAGAATTAGACTACTGCCTCATATCGAGATCCAACCCAAGACACTCAAACGAGTCGAGGGTGCTACCATCTGACAGGTGTTTATGGTTGGGGTGGTTTAAGAAGCTGAGAAGCAAATATGACCGTAATACCCTGAATTTCAGAAGCTGCTAATTATTATGCAGTAGTTACGTGACCTACTTTGTAAACTTTGATTATGATAACCCACAACGGTCAAAAACGAGTCGTAACCTAATTAAGTACATGGGTATCATGTAAGTACTTAGGTTCCAATTTTTTTACGACCTTTGACAGTATCTGACGGTATTATATTTCCCTTTTATTGCAACGTCATAGGTTCAATGCCAGTATGCGGGAAGAATTTATTATTATTATTATTATCATCAAAATCGTGTTGATAAAAATAACGAAAAGAAAGAGATGTACAGAGATGTTTCTTCCACTCTGTATCGAAGGTCAGTCGCAAGTTTTAGCACTGGTGGCCGTAGGTCGTGCGTCAAAGGCACTCGACATTTACTGTTACCCATCCAAGTACTAACCACACCCAACGGAGATTAACGTCACTGCTTGAGGGAGTAGTCAATAAGACGTTACTGACTATGGTCATTTGTTCGATAATTCACTTTTCTCTGAAGCTAATTTGGATCTTTCCCAGATAGTACTGAATTGAACTGAATTGAATTGAATATGGAATTTGGGCCAAAGGCCAAGCACTGGGACCTATGAGGCCATTCAACGCTGTAATGGAAACTGACAGTAAAAGGGTTGAAAGGTGTAACAGGAGGAAAACCTCGCAGTTGCACTATGAAGCAATTGTTAGGAGAGGGTGGAAAGTTAAGGTGGAAGAAAGAATATGAAAGGAGATTCAGAAAAAGGAACGAAAGGGGTTGCAGCTAGGGGCCAAAGGCGCGCTGAAGAACCTTAAGTAATGCCTACAGTGCACCACATGAGGTGCACTGACGGCACTACAACCCTACGGGTTTTCCCAGATAGTGACTCCAAGGGTTTTCGGGTGTCGTTATCTAGGACCAATATTTCTTTATGGTATTTACAGTCTTTTGTTTATATTTTAACGGTCATTCCCAACGTGCTTGTACTAAACACGCCGCAAAGGTGGATACACACCGGGTTAAAACCCTTGGGGTCAGTATCTAGGAAAGATTCGTTAAATTATGGATTGACGAATACACACACACACCAACAAAGTCGATCATCGTGATTACTGAACGATACTTAACCGCTAAATTTTTTCCACTCCACACTGCGAGCATTCCCTCGATAGCGTCAGTCCACCGGTCGAAATAAGACGATTAGGCGCAACGAGTTTGCAGACTGAGGTCCAATTAACCCGGAGCTCAGAAGGTTAGAGACTCAATTAGGGAAATGGAGCTTTCTGAGGAATGTAGATGGATCGCTTGAAAAGTAAAGAGAGAGAGAGAGAGAGAGAGAGAGAGAGAGAGAGAGATCACTCTCTCTTCAAACTTCTGGCTGCGACCCATTATAGCTGACTGACTACCAATTGCCTAATTTGCCATACAGGTCACCAGATGCACAGAGAATGCCCAGGAACATGCCTGGATTACCCTGTCTCAGAGAGAGAGAGAGAGAGAGAGAGAGAGAGAGGGGGAGGGAGGGGATGACTCCCACACGGAGGAGGACAACGGATGAGAGAGGGACCTAAGATATCCATCAGAACGAAAGACGATATGTGGACGAACTACCGACTAATGAACGCGCCGAAGAAGCTTTTGCAAGACAAACCAGCCACTGCAGACGCCTTCAGGCTCATGATGGTTGATCCCCTCATTAAGGAGGGCTTCTGGGGATGGGGGAGGGGTTGGGGAGGGGTGGGGGTAAGCCTTCAGCTGGTGACCCGTTTCATTGGATGAGAGGAGGCTTTCACGGCGACACACTTTTCACACACAAAAAAATATGCTTGACATCGTCCTTCTTAGCATCCGGAAGTCATTTACTCTGTGTGAGTCCTTGATAAACAAATATTAAAAATAAGGTTAAAATAACTTCGATAAGTTTTGAAGAATGTTTGGATTTTTTCTTACACGAAAGGCGCAGTTTTTCTTCTCATTACCATCTTCACATTACTATTACTTTTGCTGAAGTAATTAACAGAAAATTTAAGCAAAAGTTCTTCCGAAGCTCATATGGAAAGCCATTACTTGAAAACTAAAAAATATTACTTTGCTGTACAAACAGAAAACATCACAAGAAAGATCTTTTTGTCTTATGCAATAATAATAGTAAAAATAGCACAGAACAGCTTAATTACTATACTTCTCCAGATATGTTTTTCCTTAGGGACTAAAACAAATAAAAAATAAAACATTTTGGAATTGGAGCTGCTGGGTACTGGGTAAAATGGATTCCAGACTACCTGGTCCCTAATGCAGCCAAAGAAGAAACACATAAAGGCTCCACCCAAAAGTCACAATTTCGAAATGACATTTTGTAACCGAAGTATCAATCAAAGAAACCACATCCAGCTATGAATAAGATGAAATTAACTGCACTATGAGCAGAGATAAAAGCTGACTAAAGGGACCTCTGAAAAGAAAGTACTCGTAATGTTTGTAGAATGACCTCATGGATCAGCTAGAAGTGAAAACTTAGGGTCTACTCTGCAGGAAATGAAAGATGAATTTATCATTGATGAATTTGATGTATTTATCATTAATGACTCTGGTACTGAAAATAACTGGAGAGAAGCATAAGCTATCAATAAGCATAAGAAGGCCGCTTGATAGATCAAGAAAGGTCCTATGATAAAATACGATTTTGTCAAATTTTTTTCCTTAAATCGAAGTCCTCTGTAAGGCCAACCCACGTACTGTTTCCATCCAATATTATCAACCTTTCGTTAATAATCTTTTATAGATTGGCTGCAGCCAATTTCAATGCCTCATTATAACTCTGAAAACAAATACCTTGGGCCAATCATGAATCAGTCACGAACAACAAAAGTAATCATTAATCTTTTTAATGGCGCACGGTCGATACAACGAAAGGTTGTAAACAGGTGATTGGGACAAATTATACCTTGACAGATGTGGCTGTCAGAGAGCGAGGGAGGCAGCCCTCTCGATGGAATTTTAATAGACCTAGAATGTGAAAAATAATAAACTAGCTTCGAAGTGCACTAGCCCTGCGGGGATGAGATCATTGTAAAAAATTATGTGTAAATGTATTTATGTAAACAAAAGAAAAATCATATTATATGTGTGTGTGTGTGTGGTGTGCTATGAGTGTATGTACTGATGCAGTGATTGATCAACATTCAAGCTGCATCAGGGAACAGGGGTTAAGTTCGGATTTTTATCGATTTTTTTCTTTTTAAGGACGATTTTTCTTGTGAGCAGATACCGGATCCACTCCAAACATCCGCTATGCTCAAGAATTGACGCGTGATTGTAAAACAGAGAGTTACAGAAGCATTCCCAGCTTCCATACACATGACGTTGCCCGAACAAAATAAAAACTTTACTCGTATGTAAGAAACGTCACTGCCTTTCCTTTCGGTGACCACAGCTGATACCGCCGGTCTTTCCGTGTTTTAGATTTTAGGGAACTCATTAATATCCAGCGTTCTATTTTTCCCACGATTTATCACCGAAGTTCGCCGACGCTTATCTCAACACTCACGAATGATTCACTGGTATCGGAACACAGGGAGCAAAGGCGAGTTTGGAACTTTTCAAATAAATTGCTAAAGAACTCTGGCTCCACATCGCTTACGACTACCCAGCCCTTATTTCCAAGCTCAACGCCCTATGGACTGCTGTTCCTCGGGACTGTTCCTTGTTTGTTTGTTTGTTTGTTTGTATGGTGTTTTCACGTGACTTCCAAGCCACGTCGAGAGTGAACTTCTATCACCAGAAATACACATCTCTCACACCTCAATGGAATATCCGAGAATCGAACTCGCGGCCACCGAGGTGGTACGCCTCGGGACTGTTGCTGTTGACCTTTCTGTTTGGACATCAAGCTCTGACCTGGCACCAGCACGGGCTCTTGATTCTTGAGCGAGAGAGAAAACGTGAGTGGGGGATGAAGGTAGCGATATGTCAGGTGTCAGCAAGTTCTCTTTGCACCAGCACGGGCTCTTGCTTCTTGAGCGAGAGAGAAAGCGTGAATGGGGGCTCGTTACTGTCAGATCTGACGCTTGCTTTCTTGAGCAAAAGTGAGAGAGAGAGAGAGAGAGCGGGAGGGGGTGGAGGTGGAGGGCTACTTTTGTTTGATTAGGATCTTACTCTTAAAAGAGAGAGACGGTTCTGTGGTACTAGGCTGACGTTACATATAAAAATCACTGAGAGAGAGAGAGAGAGAGAGAGAGAATTACTAAAAACGATTCCTAATTCTTGAAACGTCCCGTTGGCCACACATAAAAATTCTGGCCAGAATCTGCCCAATTTCACATCATCGCGGTTCCCACATGACCTCGATGTTATTAAACGTGATAATGATGACGATGCTTGAATGCTTTCATCAAACAAATCTAACAGTAAAGCGTTCTTCTTGTTATGATTTAGTGCCGTCTCGGGTTACGCTTGTGGTTTCGCATTCTCTGCTCAAGCAATGGAGTAAGACTTTTTGTGTGTGTGTGTGTGTGTGTGTGTATATATATATATATATATATATATATATATATATATATATATATATATAATATATATATATATATATATATATATATATATATATATATATATCACTGCTTCACAGAAGATGATTGATTCCCTTGACGTGTTTACCAAGGAAAAAATATTTTAATCTCTCTCTCTCTCTCTCTCTAATATAATACTTCTTTCAGTGAAGAACATTTCAATGAACGATTCACATCAATCTGGGCCAATTTTCGGATATTCGCAGAAAATTACACTAAACCCACACTTTTTTTGTGTGGGGGGGGGGGGGGGGGGGGGGGGGGGGGGCGGGAAGGGAGGCAGGGAGGCAGTAGCATTTTGAGATGAATTTTCTATCCAATCCGAAAGCTAACCAAACTGACAACGCATTGCCCTTAAGTAGACCACAGCATCCTCCCCCCCCCCCCCCCCGCCCCCCCCCCCCCCCCCCCCCCCCCCCCCCCCCCATAAAAATGTAATTCGAGCAAAAAATAATAAGTATATAAAATAAAAAAAATAAAAATAAAAGTAAATAAAAACGAGGAAACTTAACCCGAATGATGAGGGATGAGACAAAGCTGAACCAAAGAAAACAAGCACATCTGAATAGTCAGCTACAAAACACACAGCGACAGTTATCAATTTAAATGTAGAACTTAATATAAACAATCGAAAATGACCTGGAATACGTCATCAACGTTCACGCATCTAATGTACAGCGGCTGACCTTGTCTAGGATTGATCTGAAAGGTATACGCAATTAATATCTACATCAAACAGCTGCTCTCTCTCTCTCTCTCGCTCTCTCTCTCTCTCCAAGCTGGTTTAATAAACATGAAACCTAGGGTGATTTCTTGCTCTCAATAAATTCCTCAGCCATGCAGCAGTTTCTTGGCATCTTTCCAGGGTTAGGGTTGATCGTCGATGTCTAATATTTCATTGATAATTCTGTCCCTGGCTCTCGCGTTCTTCACCTTCATTTTTCCTTACGATTCTCAGCAGGGAAGTCGCTGGATATTTTTGGACGCAGAGGATCACATTCCTCACTATCGCTGTCATAACCTGGCGTCGAAAAAGCACCGACTCCTGTTCCTGAGGACCCGAGGAGGAAGAGGAGGATGTTTCTGTCTTAAATCTGTTCGTTATCTCAAAAAAGTAAAGTAATCCCCGGTCAGTTCCCTTGGGCTAAAGACCGCGATCCTGCTCTGGTGCTTCCAGGAACGAATTGGGTCATTGTTGCCTACATTCCAGTTTCGGAGGCAGCAGTCCTGTTACTCCAGAGCTATATGATCCCTCTATGACCATTCTAACCTTTCTTTCCATGGTTGTACATGTTACAAAAGGTACAATGAACAATCCTTCACAGAATAGAATACTCAAATATTGAAAAACAGAGGAAACACTTAATTTCCCAAAAACTATGGTTTTGATACATTCTGCGTTAGAGCAGTATCATATGTAACAGGAATTGCTTCTATGTACAGCTTCCCACGATGAACAGTGGTGGAGCTAGGTGTAATAAAGAGTAATCTTTATAACAGCTCTCACACATGTTGCAAATCCTAATTACCTTCCATCTCTTCACTGTTGATATACTGCCATTACAAGGTCAGTACAGGTCAGGGTTATCTTGGTGAATACCACGACAGATCTAGAGACACGAATGTCAAGCACAATATGAAACCTCTCTCTCTCTCTCTCTCTCTCTCTCTCTCTCTCTCTCTCTCTCTCTCTCGTCTGCGAGGTCTGGCTTCGTGTGGCGTTTCCTTTAATCCGAGGAAATTCAGCCTGTTTCCCCGGGCTCTCTTCCCCATTTGGTCTGAAAGGTTTTCGTCATGACACCATCGTCCACGAAAAGGCTCGGGGCTAAGGAGAGCAGCCGTTGTTTCATCCATTTCCGAGAGGCCACCGCGCTGAATTCATTTGAATTAATTGTCGGTACCTGTGAAAGGGCTCCTGCATCATTTATATTAAGGAGGATAGCACCTTCTTCTTCAGCTGCACAGGCTGAGGAGAGAGAGAGAGAGAGAGAGAGAGAGAGAGAGAGAGAGAGAGAGAGAGGACCTTCACCCTCCCTCAGCGAGTCAGCGCTGGCTTTCTGCTGATTTGTGCCTCGCCCAGTCTCGATATATTGTTCAGCTGCTGCCTCTGTCTACATCTTCTTCTTCTTCTTATCCTTCCATTCTTTCACACCAATAGGCGGATAGTGACATCAGTGCACCTCGTGGGGTTCACTGCAGGCATTACTGAAAGGTCCTTTGCAGCGTCCATTAGGCCCCTAAGCTGCAACCCCTTTCATTCCTTTTACTGTACCTCCATTCATATTACATTTCTTCCATCTTGCTATCCACCCTCTCCTAACAATTATTTCATAGTGCAGCTGCTTTGAGGTTTTCTTCCTGTTCCACCTTTCATCACTACTTACTCTTGTTTCCTTTCCAGCGCTGAATGACCTCACGGGACCCAGTGCGTGGCCTTTGGTTTATACTCTTAATATTCCATTCCATTCTTTCACATCGTTTATCAAGGGTATTTAGTTGTCCTCCTTCCTTGCAGTCTATTCTGCTCCTCCAGGGAATATCGCTGGATGCCGTACCATCTGGAAGAGGTCATTTCACCGAAGGAGATCCAGGTCATGAGTGGCCAATCACTAGGACCTATAAGGTCACTCAGCGCTGAAACGGAGACGGACAGCAAAAGGTCTGGCAGGTGTAAAAGGGAGCAAACTTCGCAGTTGCACTACGAATCAATTGTTAGGAGAGGGTGGAAAGTAAGATGGAAGAAAGAGAATATGACAGGATGTACAGGAAAGGAAACGAAAGGGGTTGCAGCTAGGGCCCGAAGGCACGCAGCAAAGAACCTTAACGAGTGCCTACAGTGCACCGCATGAGGTGCACTGACGGAACTACCCATCTATGGAGAATCGTGATTTAAGGTATAAACTGATCGGGAGCACACTTATTCCCTTTTTACTTCTACTGCTGTCGTCGAGTCCAGCTAGATCAAATCATCATGTTGGCGTCCCCCACCCCCAAAACGTTCCCTTCTCTATCAATACTAATGGTAATTACATAGTTGTGGTTAAATGGAGGAAAAGCGAGAGAGAGAAAAAAAAATTTCCTTTCATGTGAATGGTATGAAATATAGACTTTAGGCCAAAGACCAAGCGCTGAGACCTATGATGTCAATCAGCTCTGAATGGGAAGCTGACTGACAGACAGAAGGCTTGAGAGAAACAACAGGTGGAAATCCTCGCAGCTGCGCTACGACATAACTGATAGAGAGGGTGGAAAGTCAGATGGAAGAAACCTAATATAAACGGAGGTACAACAAAAGGAATGAAAGATGTTGCAGCTATGGGCCGAAGGGTCATTGAAAAGACCCTTAAGTTATGCCTACAGTGCACCACGTGAGGTGCACTGCTGGCACTGCCCTCCTACGGGAACTTTCAAGTGAACGCTGACTGTTATGTCACGTAAAGACGAGTTAATTATATCTCAGTATTCATACACATTTTACTTTACTTTTCAGCCTAATTTAAAATAATCGCTACTGAACACAAATATTTCCATTACAATAATAATAATAATAATAATAATAATAATAATAATAATAAATAATAATAATAATAATAATAATAATAATAATAATAATAATAATGTTGGAAAACCTCTCTATCACGAGAGTCTATACAGTATTCTAAGGGGTCCACAATAATAAAAATGTTAAAAGTTTGTGAAAACATTATAAACACGTTATAAAGTGTTTATTATTACTATTATTATTATTATTATTAATATTATATTCTAAGGGATCCACAATAATAAAAATTTTAAAAGTATGTGTATAAATTATAAGCACGTTATAAAGTGTTTATTATTATTATTATTATTATTATTATTATTATTATTATTATTATTATTATTATTATTTATTATTATTTTACTCTAAGGGGTCCACAATAATAAAAACGTTAAAAGTTCGTGCATGATTTTTTAAACACTTTATAAACATGTTTATAATTTATACGCAAACTTTTAACGTATTTATTATTGTGGGTCCCTTAGAATACAATAATAATAATAATAATAATAATAATAATAATAATAATAATAATAATAATAATAATAATAATAATAATAATAAACACTTAATAACGTGTTTATAATTTATACACGAACTTCAAACATCTTTATTATTGTGGGCACCTTGGAATATAATAATAATAATAATAAAAATAATAATAATAATAATAATAATAATAAACTGAAAGAGATGGCAGAAAAAAGGCTAAGAAGCAAGAAAATAAGGGAGGAACTCAACGAGAAATACAAAGTACAAGAGAGGGGACTAAACAACACAATAGAAGATGTAAAAACAGAGGCTTAAGGCCAAAGCACACAAGATCCAACGGTACATGAACAGGAATAAGGGATACCAACAGAACAAACTATTCGGAACAACCAGAAAAGACTATACAGCCAACTAAGAGGGGAAGACAACCACCCAAAAATTCCTGAAGCCGAACCAAGTAAGAGACTCTGGGAAAACATATGGAGCAATCCGGTATCACACAACAAACATGCAACATGGCTCCAGGAAGTCAAGGAAGAAGAAACAGGGAGAATAAAACAAAGATTCACAGAGATCACGACAGACACAGTCAGACACCAACTAAAGAAAATGCCAAACTGGAAAGCCCCAGGTCCCGATGAAGTCCATGGATACTGGCTCAAAAACTTCAAGGCCCTACACCCACGAATAGCAGAACAACTCCAGCATTGTATCTCAAATCACCAAGCACCCAAATGGATGACCACAGGAAGAACATCCTTAGTACAAAAAGACAAGAGTAAGGGAAATATAGCCAGTAACTACAGGCCTATCACCTGCCTACCAATAATGTGGAAGTTACTAACAGGTATCATCAGTGAAAGGCTATACAACTACCTAGAGGAGACAACACCATCCCCTACCAACAGAAAGGCTGCAGAAGGAAGTGTAGGGGCACAAAGACCAGCTCCTGATAGACAAAATGGTAATGAAGAACAGTAGGAGAAGGAAAACCAACCTAAGCATGGCATGGATAGACTATAAGAAAGCCTTCGACATGATACCACACACATGGCTAATAGAATGCCTGAAAATATATGGGGCAGAGGAAAATACCATCAGCTTCCTCAAAAATACAATGCGCAACTGGAATACAATACTTACAAGCTCTGGAATAAGACTAGCAGAGGTTAATATCAGGAGAGGGATCTTCCAGGGCGACTCACTGTCCCCACTACTCTTCGTAGTAGCCATGATTCCCATGACAAAAGTACTACAGAAGATGGATGCCGGGTACCAACTCAAGAAAAGAGGCAACAAAATCAACCATCTGATGTTCATGGACGACATCAAGCTGTATGGTAAGAGCATCAAGGAAATAGATACCCTAATCCAGACTGTAAGGATTGTATCTGGGGACATCAGGATGGAGTTTGGAATAGAAAAATGCGCCTTAGTCAACATACAAAAAGGCAAAGTAACGAGAACTGAAGGGATAAAGCTACCAGATGGGAGCAACATCAAACACATAGATGAGACAGGATACAAATACCTGGGAATAATGGAAGGAGGAGATATAAAACACCAAGAGATGAAGGACACGATCAGGAAAGAATATATGCAGAGACTCAAGGCGATACTCAAGTCAAAACTCAACGCTGGAAATATGATAAAAAGCCATTAAACACATGGGCAGTGCCAGTAATCAGATACAGCGCAGGAATTAGTGGAATGGACGAAGGCAGAACTCCGCAGCATAGATCAGAAAACCAGGAAACAAATGACAATACACAAAGCACTACACCCAAGAGCAAATACGGACAGACTATACATAACACGAAAGGAAGGAGGGAGAGGACTACTAAGTATAGAGGACTGCGTCAACATCGAAAACAGAGCACTGGGGCAATATCTGAAAACCAGTGAAGACGAGTGGCTAAAGAGTGCATGGGAAGAAGGACTAATAAAAGTAGACGAAGACCCAGAAATATACAGAGACAGGAGAAAGACAGAAAGAACAGAGGACTGGCACAACAAACCAATGCACGGACAATACATGAGACAGACTAAAGAACTAGCCAGCGATGACAATTGGCAATGGCTACAGAGGGGAGAGCTAAAGAAGGAAACTGAAGGAATGATAACAGCGGCACAAGATCAGGCCCTAAGAACCAGATATGTTTCAAAGTATGATAGACGGAAATAACATCTCTCCCATATGTAGGAAGTGCAATACGAAAAATGAAACCATAAACCACATAGCAAGTGAATGTCCGGCACTTGCACAGAACCAGTACAAAAAGAGGCATGATTCAGTGGCAAGCCCTCCACTGGAGCCTTGTGCAAGAAACATCAGCTACCTTGCAGGTAAATAAGTGGTACGAGCACCAACCTGAAGGAGTGATAGAAAACGATCAGGCAAAGATCCTCTGGGACTATGGTATCAGAACGGATAGGGTGATACGTGCAAATAGACCAGACGTGACGTTGATTGACAAAGTCAAGAAGAAAGTATCACTCATTGATGTCGCAATACCATGGGACACCAGAGTTGAAGAGAAAGAGAGGGAAAAATTGGATAAGTATCAAGATCTGAAAATAGAAATAAGAAGGATATGGGATATGCCAGTGGAATCGTACCCATAATCATAGGAGCACTAGGCACGATCCCAAGAAATCCCTGAAAAGGAATCTAGAAAAACTAGAGGCTGAAGTAGCTCCAGGACTCATGCAGAAGAGTGGTGATCCTAGAACGGCACACATAGTAAGAAAAGTGATGGACTCCTAAGGAGGCAGGATGCAACCGGACCCCACACTATAAATACCACCCAGTCGAATTGGAAGACTGTGATAGAGCAAAAAAAAAAAAAAAAAAAAAAATAATAATAATAATAATAATAATAATAATATCCGTTGTAGTAGTAGTAGTAGTATATAGTATTAAGCTTCAGCAACAGCGAGATAAAAAACCATCTTAAGCTGTTTGTATATCAAAAGTCCCGACAAAGATCATGATTGGAAACGTGCGAGGCAAAGAGGTCCCCTACCGAATTTAGGTAGGCAAAGCTTGGCAGATTTTTTTTTTTTTTTTTTTTTTGTTATTGCTTTCAGCCTGATTTCCGTCCCATCCTTGCTCACATCCCAGGCCCCCCCCCAAAAAAAAAAAACCCCCCCCCCCAAAAAAAAAAAAAAATTTAAAAAAACCTGCTCACATTTCAGCCCCCCCCCAAAAAAACTCCCCACCCCCAAAAAAAAAAAAAAAAAAAAAAAAAAATCAAATTGAAGATAAATGGGAGGGGATTTGATCTGAACTCCCGAAAATCAGAAGAGAAAACCGAAGGCGAAGAACGCAAGAGCCAAGGACAGAATTATCAATGAAACTTTAGACATCCTCGGGCAACCCTAAACCTGGAAGGCCGCCAAGAATCTGCTGCATGGCTGAGGAATTCATTGAGAGCGAATAATCCCTTACGTTTCATATCTATCAAGCAGTCCCTGAGAGAGAGAGAGAGAGAGAGAGAGATTATCCACTGGAAGGTTTATTACTGATGGGTAATAAACCGTCAGGTATAAATTGCATTGTATAAATTTGGGGGGTAGGGGGGCACTGGGTCTCTCTATCTGCAGTCAAGAAACCGGTGGATACATAATTTGTTGGTAAAGAAAGCTTGCTTATGTCTATACTAGAGAGAGAGAGAGAGAGAGAGAGAGAATGTTTCACAGTCTTCATTATTATTATTGCGATCCCCTACCTACCCCGCCCCGACCCGGAGCGGACGAACAGGTTTGCAGGAGGAGAGTGAATGCGTCATGTCTCTCCTACCCTCCCGATCGCCTACCTACCCCGCCCCCACCCGGGGCGGACAAACAAGAAAGATCCACTCGGATGATATTATTATTATTATTATATTATTATTATTATTATTATTATTATTATTCAGAGCGCAAACATTCAATCGTATAAAACAATGAAGCTTTTTGCGAAAACAAGTGGACATTAAATTTTATTAAATTAGTGACAAGAAAGAGAAGTGAACAATACGTACAAATCTACTTAAAAAACGCAAATTAACAAACAGAACAACCTACAAATACTCAAACAGTGACGTCAAGTCAGAAAAGTAAGGCGCAGTAAAGTATCATTACAGCTACATCAAAAATACGCGCATCAGCGTACGTTACATTGCCATAAATGCTCTTGCACGGAACATAAAATAAAAAAAAATAAAAAAATATGAAATGTATATATCCTAGATTCCTTTCCTTACTTAAGCAAAAAGGGGTTCTGTACACACAGCTTTTGCGGTTGCCATGGATTGTCCAGCAAATTCGGGAGTTTTTACCGATTTTCGACGTGAAAATACGCTAATAATAGCGCGACCCAAATTGTCCTTGGTTATGAGCCAGTTACCATAAGCTATTGAAAGAGACAGATTCTAATAAGGTCAGTAGAGGAGAAAAAAAATTTAGTTTAGAGAGAGAGAGAGAGAGAGAGAGAGAGAGAGAGAGAGAGAGAGAGAGATTCCCAGCATTCTCGTAATAAATACCGCGACGCAAAACACTCCACAACCATGTGGTAATAATGAGCGTTTTTATTTATTTATTTTTTTCCTTCAGGCACGATGTAATTACACCGTCTGCACTTATACGGAGTCCTTCACACATTGTCGCTAAGACAAGCTTCAACCGGCCGCTTTGATAGCGAGGAGGCTGTTATCACCAAACCTCAAAGTTGACGGTGCCTGTACACGATCATCGTTTTTCTCTCTCTCTCTCTCTCTCTCTCTCTCTCTCTCTCTCCCTGAACTCAAGAAATTTTCTTTCTCTAAGTTAACTACTTATTTCTTCCTCTCTCTCTCTCTCAGAAAAAATTGCTCTCTCGTTCTGAGTTCACGAGTCATTCTTGCTCTCTTTCACTGAACTTAACAAAACTCACTCTCTCTCTCTCTCTCTCTCTCTCTCACACACACAAAAAATGTCGCTCTCTCGTTCTGAGTATTTCTTCCTCTCTATCACTGAACTTACAAAAATCTCTCTTAAAAAAAAGAAAAAGAAAAAAATCTTTCTCGTTCTGAGTTCACGAGCATTTCTTCCTCTCTCTCTCTCAACTTAAAAACCTCTCTCTCTCAAAAAAAAAAAAAAAATCCTCTCTCGTTCTGAGTTTACGAGTCTTTCATGCTCTCTTTCACTAAACTTAAAAACCTCTCTCTCTCTCTCTCTCTCTCTCTCTCTCTCTTCTCTCTCTCTCTCTCTCTCTCTCTCCTCGACGGTGATCAAGATCCCCGAGACACGCAACTACCCTTATTAATCCAAACTGCGCTAATGAACATATATTTGGCGAGAGCTTCAGATGATCCAGCCAGGCTGAATCAGATCATTCATTTAACGTTAAGCGCAGTTCTCAGCAGCCTCTGTTTGCCACTGCTGAGAGAGAGAGAGAGAGAGAGAGAGAGAGAGAGAGAGAGAGAGAGAGAGAGGTCTTTAAGTTCAGTGAAAGAGCAAGATAGACTCTTCAACTCAAAACGAGCATTTTTTTTTGAAAGAGAGAGAGAGAGAGAGAGAGAGAGAGAGAGAGAGAGAGAGAGAGAGTTGCAGGGTCACAGTGGAATGATGAGGTGATATTCTATTGACATCAGTGCAATTGTGACAGAAAGATGAAGATTTTGTTCCGGTGAAAGGGGAAGCCAGAGAGAGAGAGAGAGAGAGATTCTATTAAGTTCAGACATTTGTGGCCATTTTGCTTCGTGAACACCCCTCTCGTCTCGTGAGAAGCGTACATCAGTATGCGATTAAATTTTATGTACAGTTCAAGGGAACCTGAAGTGGGAGAGCAACGTAGTGTAACAAATTCTCGTCATGAGAGAGATCTTCAGTTCTTAACATCATAATATAGACGATAAATCCTAATTATCGAAATGCTCATAAAATAAATATCATACTCATACACGTATATGCACACACACACGCACACAAACATCCACCAACTGATAAAGGCACACGTACACACGCATATGACGCACGAAATAACGGCAATTGCCCTGCTATTATAAGAGAATGAAATATCAATAATACACAAACACAAAAAAATAAAAATGACAAAGGTCTTAATCAAATATATGAATGATTATTGAGTCAATGGAATACTGAAAGTAAAGGTAAACAACGTTATAATAACGGTTGGAGCATGACAACGTTTGCCAAGGCGACATCCAAGAATAGTAGCATGTCGTGGTGATAAAAATGTTCTTCAACTTATATCCGGCCATTCGAAATCAGATTCATAATCGTCAACTTTTCTGGACCACAATCAGCTTCTATTTTGGGCACTGCAAAGTTTTCAAACGTTTCCAGCGAGTTATGAATCCCCGGTCAGTGAACGAACGTTTTATTTGATCCTCCAAAATTGTGAAGAGATCGTCCCTCTATATTCCTGCACCTTAGGGCAGGTCGAGCCTCAAAAGATTCCGTAACGATGAGAGAGAGAGAGAGAGAGAGAGAGAGAGAGGAATCTGGACGTCAAATGACAGGCAGAGACATGCTGATATATTAAGACTACATGCTTTATTGCTCAAGGCATTGCAAATTCCAGTCAATAGCTCCAAGAAAGAATGTGTAAGCAGATTAAGACAATACTAAACTGGTAAACAATAACAAAATTATTAATAACTGCACACACACCTATACATACATATATATACATATACATATATACTATATATATATATATATATATATATATATATATATATATATATATAGGTGTGTGTGTGTGTCTTAGTCAAATTCTTTTTCCAACAAAGATAGACCCGCAGAGATACCAACACAACAGTCACTAACACACTCAAACTTTAACTACTTCAATCACGGAAGTCTTCCACAAACTTACAGAGGAGCTTCGTCCCTCTGGAAAGGGGGCTTATCAGCTGCCATTCCCTTCTCCCTCACTCCTCCTGGATGAGAAGGCCCTTCCTTTCTCGTACCTTTCAGACCATACGTTTAACGCTTTCCCTTCTCCCCCCTCCTAGCATTTCTAAATTATATCATGCTGCCATCAGCATACCCTCGTCCATTCTTTGGATCTTTCCTAGGTAGTTTGTTTGTTTGTATGGTGTTTTTACGTTGCATGGAACCAGTGGTTATTCAGCAACGGAACCAACGGCTTTACGTGACTTCCGAACCACGTCGAGAGTGAACTTCTATCCCCAGGAATACACATCTCTGCGGCGTGTTCAGTACAAGCCCCTTGGGGATGACCGTGAAAACATAAACAAAAGACTAAATATCACAAATAAATATCGGGCATAGATAACGGCCGCCAAACTTTGTTGGGGGGTCACTATCTAGGAAAGATTCCATTCCCTCCACACGATGAAACATCTCAAAATAGAACTTATCCTCCCATTCAACTACAATGATCTTTTAACAATTCCTTTCGCCTATCTCCGTATCTCTCGTACCTTCCATCCTCCTTTGCCGCCTGTGCTACGGAACAGTCCATTTCAATTGCTTCCACCTTTTTCTTCCATTTGCATTTAATATCCACATTTTAACTTAATAACTTCTCCCAATAAGCATCTTCCGAAATTACTTACATTTTCAAACCTTACATGGTCCAAAATTAACGGCACAATGTTCCTACAAAATCCAAAATCAACATTAAAAAAATATATAAAATACTAAAAAAATAAAAATGAAATAAAAAATAAAACTTAAAAATATGAAAGTATTGCATGTAATACAAAAACAAAAAAAAACAACACAAAATCCAAGATAATAACAAATTAATAAAATAAATCTCAAGTATTCAAATTCAACTAAATAAAAACCTTTCATATTATAATATATTCCAAAATGAATACGAAATATTCCAGAACTAGTAACACAAATATCACAGAACCAAACCTATTAAAAAAAAACAAGTGTCACATATTCCAAAATTAATAATACAATCACCTCACAAACCCAATAATTAATAAAGTTGCACATTGCAGACTGGACGACAGACAAACCTTGGATATCCCAAAATGATTAAGACAACTCTCATTCTAAAATCAATCGCACAAAAACTTTACAACCCCAATTATTGATAGAATTACATATTGCAGACACAATGACGGACAAACCTTGGATATCCCAACATGATTATGACAACTCATATTTTAAAATTAACAACACAAAAACTTTAAAACCCCAATTATTAATAAAGATACATATTGCAGAATGAACGACAGACAAACCTTGGATATCCCAAAAAAGATGAGGACAAAAGTCTCGCGTGTCCCAAAAACCTTCTCACGCCTCTGTAACTTCTCCGTTCCCTTCCCGCCCCGAGGCCGAGAACAGCCTTGGCTTGGATGAACAGCGTCGATGTACAACAGCCCAAATTTCCCTAAGGTTCTCGCCATTCTGCGCCCGGAACACCGGGACAGAATCACTCGCCCGTTTCATACGACGACGGCGAGAACAAGGGCAAGGATCCAGATGAATAGGAATGAATAACAATGATACATTCGGGGGGGATTAATCCTTCGCCAGCGTGTCGTGTGAAACGCCTGTGAAAAACGACGCGTAAAATACAGCCAAAAGCCATGTTACAGAAATTTAATTTAAAGAATGACCAAAAAGGTAGGAAGCGTTGGAAAAACGCTACGAAAAGGAAAGAATAAAAAGTGGGACACTTTTCCAAGATTTCGCTACCGACTGTGAAAATAAATAAACAAAAACGCCGGAAGGCTATCTTACATATTAAGAATCGACTCTGATACTTAGTAACGCATAAAGTTTTTGTAAAAAAGCATAACAGTATATCGTGAAAATTTATAATTCATATATCGTGAAACTGATAATAAGATCAAATTGAGATAAAGCTTTGTATATCAATACATCACTCACTAAGCTTCTCGTGTCTCATTATAACCCACTGCCGCTCACACCAGATTCCTCAGATCGGGTTGATGTTGGTAAATCCACGCCCATGCCACACACCTTCCACAGAAGGTGATGGAAGTTTATGCGCAAACAGTCTACCAAACAGTGGTCACCCTTCCAATTACTGACCAAACTGACCATGCCCAACGCTGCTTAACGTCGCGAAACCGGTGTAAAAAATGTTGAAATACAAAATAGTAAAAAGGAAAAAAAATGGCAGAAATATTTTCAACGATACATCCAGTCCTGAATCCATTTGCAAGAGCGAAGAAATATGCATAAAAATGTGCCGTATACATCAGAACTCTAATCCGGATTACCTTCCAGATCCAGTCCGGGTTTTGCTTTGAAGACTGGAATTTGTCAAACCCGTATTCATCTTCCGACTGCCGCTGGGAGTGGACCAATGGCTGCTGATCTCTACAAATAACGGACCACTGATGTCGAAATGTAGACCACTCACTAAGAGAATGCTGACATTGCCAAAGGAAACAAGGGCAAGAGAAGAAGCACGAGAACAAAAACTTCGTCTCGAAAGTTAAAAATCTTAATAATAATAATTACAATGCATGATAAAAAAAAACATACTTAATGAGACAAATTTTGAGGCTGCATTGGTAGAAATTATAAAAATTTAAAAACTTAATCTCTTTGGCAACTCTTGCTCCCATCATGAGAAACTGAAATGAATGCAAAGAATGTTTGGTTGATGCTGTTTGATTAATCCAGACATATGCTGGCACGGACTCTTGCTCCTAGAGCAGCCCATAATCATAAAAATATTTGAGGCACTAATAATTCTCAGCGAAAAATACCACGAATGGACACATCTTCCGCGAATAATGGGTAGATATGATCCAGACAGGCACTAGCAAGACTGAGTCCGCGCATATTGAGAACGCGAATACGGGGGTCCACTGTACTTATATGGTGGCAAGTGTGTTACTATTTCGATGAAAACGACGCTAACCATTCAAAGATTGTAATGGGCTGCAGGAACAGGTTATCTGGGCATGGAGAGAAGGTGCGTCAGAATGGGCTATTTCAGTAAAAGCTTCTCAATTAGCATGTCATAAATTTGTATAAGAAGTTCCAGAAGACTGCTGGGCCTTGACCCAGGCTGACAACCTACACATCTCTTGAAAAAGGGCCACAGATAGGGCCTGAAAGTACTCAACAAAATGTAAATATTTATAAGTAAACATGTTATACACAGTAATTTTGTGGGTTTCTTTTTCAATTGGTTTTAATCTTTATCTTCTGACGACTTGTTCTTTTTTTACTGTCCACCTCAATGAAGACCTGTTTGTTACTGACATGGATTATGGAATTAATCAAGACCCTTTCTGTTCTACTTTTTGTAATAATGGTGCTTTTTATATACTAGCATACCTTTTTTAGATCCATTGTCTGGTGATGAGACCAATAAAGGCTTTGGCGCTGTCTTGAAAAAAATACAATCTTTCTATGCTGGAAAATACTTTTCTAAAATTTTGTAGGATTTCTCCCACATAAAACAAATTGCCACTTTTACATTTTACTACGAATACAAGATAAGCGGAATCGTCACCAGAATGTTAAAAATGAACTTTTCTTTTCCTTAGATTAGATACTTTCAATGGTGTTGATTAGGTTCTTTTAATTAGTCACCTTCCTTTTAATTCTATCTGGAATAGTAACTTTTATCGATGTTCCGAGTTCTTTTATTTATCTAAGAGAGATAAACATCCTTGGCTTGAAGACAACACTATTGAACCATGACAGGTATCCAAGTCTGAGTTAATCTGATTTTAAATTAAGACCGCATAGACTAAGCTAAGAACAAGTACACTACAACATCCTTTTTCATGGGCCCGTTTTGGAAACCCAGTGAACGCATGAATTAATAAGTTACTTTACTTTGTTTTGAATTTTAGTCCAGAAAACTAGAAACTTTCGCTTTCAAATCATCAAGAAAGGGGAGACACTCTTCTTCTTTCCCACCGTTATCCCTGCATTAAGGGGTCGGTCGCCAGATGCGTCTTCTCCACTGCCTTCTATCAAAGGCATCATCCTCCACCAAACCTCTTCTCTCCATATCTTCCTTCACTTTATCTCCCCATCTAATTTTCTGTCTCCCTCTCGATCTTCTTCCTCTAACAGGTTCCTCCTCCCAAGCCCTCTTCATTCCCTCCTCGTCATCCATCCTCAACAGATGCCCATACCATCTCAATCGTGACTCTCTTATCACCTCTGTAATCTTTACTAAGGCTGCCCTTTTTCTTATTTCATCATTTTCCATTCTCTCAAGTAGCGACATTTGTTTTACTTTTCTAATACGAAATTAAAGGGTGTCTCTTGAGACCTGAACGAAATCTACGAGTTCTTCTAACTCGTTTTCGTTATCTATGTCTATTTAGGTAGTCAAGGTCGTCTACCTATCGTTATCTATGTCTATTTAGGTAGTCAGGTCGTCTACCTACCTCGATCTGGGAGTCAAAAGTTTTTTTGCCATAAAAACTGTCCGTAGGGTTATTCTTAAGAGAACAAGTACCATGTGTTCCTAGTTTGAGAAAGCATGATTTCACGCAATAATCTTTGTTTAGGAGCTTTGGAACACATGGAGAAACGGTCTATAAAATAAATAAATAAATAAATTGGGTAGATCATATTCCTCTCATATAGAAAAAGAGCTTGGAACATCGATAAGAAGATTTTATAGCTACTTTGACAACCAAACAAGAAGAAATTACCAGCACTTCAAATAATACCGATCATCTTTCGGCTTTCCATTCCAATAACACCAATTGAAGTAACTTCTATAAAAATGATTTCTATAGCTGGTGTACAGTTAATCAAATACAAAAAATAACAACTGTGTTAACAGACAAGCACCTGGTATGGCTACAGCTACAGTAAGTTAATCTAAAAATCAACAGTATATAAAAAAAATAAATAAAGTGGAAGGGGTGCTGATCAAATCCTACCCATGGCCGGTGACAATTAATGAGCCTGACATCCGAGAAACAACGATACACAGGAGTTTGTGACGGATTCCGAATAAAAGACACTGAAATGACCCAATCTGACCCACCTCCTCCTACTCTTCCATAAGCCCTAGATAACCGTTTCTACTGCCGAGGATAACCCTGTAATGGGAAGCTGTTCCATCGAAGGCTCCTCCCTTACCTGCCCAGCATATAAATGGGGTCTGGAACATTTCTTTGAATCATTCCATCCACTAACAAGAAAGAAACACGGGTTTCAGACAGGCTAAGGGTTTGTTGTAGATTACTTCTCAATTAAAGCCTCGTGACTGTCAATAATAATAATAATAATAATAATAATAATAATAATAATAATAATAATAATAATAAATATACTGGGCAATAATCGACAATTATAGTTAACACACAAAAATGCCAAGTGTATCTTAGTTTACCCAGACCACTGGGCTGATTAACAGCTCTCCTCGGGCTGGCCCGAAGGTTTAAGACCTTTTTACGTGGCAAGGAACCAAACTGGTTACCTAGAAACGGGACCTACGGCTTATTGTGGGATCCGAACCACTTTATATCTAGAAATTAATTTCTAATCACCACAAACAAATTACTCTGATTCCACGTTGGCAGAGCAGAGAATCGAACTCGGGACTAAAGTTAAACAACAAATGTAAATAAATAAATATATTATATATAAAAGGGGAAAAATAACCGACAATTATACTGTTTGTACGTATATGCACACACTCAGGAGGTCTTGCGGGAGCCTTCGCACTTTTCGCCGAGTGCCTCTCCAACAAAAGGACCACTTAGTTGAAGAGCTCCTTTGTGAAAAAAAAAAAAAAACGCCACAAACTCATGTATGCATACATCTAAGTACAGCTGTGAATCATTTAACGAGCATTTTTCGACGTTTTCTTTATTAAAACCGAAATTTTGTATTATTATTATTATTATATTATTATTATTATTATATTTATATTATTATTATTATTATCATTATATTATTATTATTTTATTATTATTATTATTATTAGTATTATTATCATTATTATTAAAAAATCTTCATAGTACCACTAGTCTTCAAATAGAGAAACAAATCCAACAGTTATGTAAATGTACATATATTTAAAATTTAAAACTTTAAGGATAGCTCTCCTTAGTTTTAAATTTTTAAATATATAACATTGGATTTGTTTCTCCATTATTATTATCATTATATTGACATATTTCTTTTACATTTCTGTGCTTAGATGTAACTCAAGTTCTAATTTTTGTAGCGAACAACCATAATGAAATGTCATTTCGACACGACACTTGAATAATAATAATAATAATAATCAATAATAATAATAATAATAATAATAATAATAAAAACAAAGATTCACAGACATCACGACAGACACAGTCAGACACCAAACTAAAAGAAAATGCCAAACTGGAAAGCCCCAGGTTCCCGATGAAGTCCATGGATACTGGCTCAAAAACTTCAAGGCCCTACACCCACGAATAGCAGAACAACTCCAGCATTGTATCTCAAATCACCAAGCACCCAAATGGATGACCACAGGAAGAACATCCTTAGTACAAAAAGACAAGAGTAAGGGAAATATAGCCAGTAACTACAGGCCTATCACCTGCCTACCAATAATGTGGAAGTTACTAACAGGTATCATCACGTGAAAGGCTATACAACTACCTAGAGGAGACAAACACCATCCACCCCACCAACAGAAAGGCTGCAGAAGGAAGTGTAGGGGCACAAAAGACCAGCTCCTGATAGACAAAATGGTAATGAAGAACAGTAGGAGAAGGAAAACCAACCTAAGCATGGCATGGATAGACTATAAGAAAGCCTTCGACATGATACCACACACATGGCTAATAGAATGCCTGAAAATATATGGGGCAGAGGAAAATACCATCAGCTTCCTCAAAAATACAATGCACAACTGGAATACAATACTTACAAGCTCTGGAATAAGACTAGCAGAGGTTAATATTCAGGAGAGGGATCTTCCAGGGCGACTCACTGTCCCCACTACTCTTCGTAGTAGCCATGATTCCCATGACAAAAGTACTACAGAAGATGGATGCCGGGTACCAACTCAAGAAAAGAGGCAACAAAATCAACCATCTGATGTTCATGGACGACATCAAGCTGTATGTAAGAGCATCAAGGAAATAGATACCCTAATCCAGACTGTAAGGATTGTATCTGGGACATCAGGATGGAGTTTGGAATAGAAAATGCGCCTTAGTCAACATACAAAAAGGCAAAAGTAACGAGAACTGAAGGGATAAAGCTACCAGATGGGAGCAACATCAAACACATAGATGAGACAGGAATACAAATACCTGGGAATAATGGAAGGAAGAGGATATAAAACACCAAGAGATGAGGACACGATCAGGAAAGAATATATGCAGAGACTCAAGGCGATACTCAAGTCAAAACTCAACGCGGAAATATGATAAAAGCCATAAACACATGGGCGTGCCAGTAATCAGATACAGCGCAGGAATAGTGGAATGGACGAAGGCAGAACTCCGCAGCATAGATCAGAAAACCAGGAAACAAATGACAATACACAAAGCACTACACCCAAGAGCAAATACGGACAGACTATACATAACACGAAAGGAAGGAGGGAGAGGACTACTAAGTATAGAGGACTGCGTCAACATCGAAAACAGAGCACTTGGGCAATATCTGAAAACCAGTGAAGACGAGTGGCTAAAGAGTGCATGGGAAGAAGGACTAATAAAAGTAGACGAAGACCCAGAAATATACAGACAGAGGAGACAAAAGACGGAAAGAACAGAGACTGCACAACAAACCAATGCACGGACAATACATGAGACAGACTAAAGAACTAGCCATTTTTTTTCGTGACAATTGGCAATGCTACAGAGGGGAGAGCTAAAGAAGGAAACTGAAGGAAATGATAACAGCGGCACAAGATCAGGCCCTAAGAACCAGATATGTTCAAAGTACGATAGACGGAAATAACATCTCTCCCATATGTAGGAAGTGCAATACGAAAAATGAAACCATAAACCACATAGCAATGTGAAAAAAAAAAAAAAATGCCCGGCACTTGCACAGAACCAGTACAAAAAAGAGGCATGATTCAGTGGCAAAAGCCCTCCACTGGAGCCTGTGCAAGAAACATCAGCTACCTTGCAGTATAAGTGGTACGAGCACCAACCTGAAGGAGTGATAGAAAACGATCAGGCAAAGATCCTCTGGGACTATGGTATCAGAACGGATAGGGTGATACGTGCAAACAGACCAGACTTGACGTTGATTGACAAAGTCAAGAAGAAAGTATCACTCATTGATGTCGCAATACCATGGGACACCAGAGTTGAAGAGAAAGAGAGGGAAAAAATGGATAAGTATCAAGAATCGAAAATAGAAATAAGAAGGATATGGATATGCCAGTGGAAATCGTACCCATAATCATAGGAGCACTAGGCACGATCCCAAGATCCCTGAAAAGGAATCTAGAAAAACTAGAGGCTAAGTAGCTCCAGGACTCATGCAGAAGAGTGTGATCCTAGAACGGCACACATAGTAAGAAAAGTGATTGGACTCCTAAGGAGGCAGGATGCAACCCGGAACCCCACACTATAAATACCACCCAGTCGAATTGGAGGACTGTGATAGAGCAAAAAAAAAAAAAGAAAAAAAAAAAAAAAATAATAATAATAATAAATAAATAATAATAATAATATCATTATATTATTATTGTTATTATTATTATTATTATTAAAAAATCTTCATAGTACCACGAGTCTTCAAATGGAGAAACAAATCCACAGTTATGTAAATGTACATATATTTAAATTTAAAACTTTAAGGATAGCTCTCCTTAAAGTTTTAAATTTAAATATATAACAGTGGATTTGTTTCTCCATTATTATTATCATTATATTGACATCTTTCTTTTACATTTCTGTGCTTAGATGTAACTCAAGTTCTAATTTTTGTAGCAAACAACCATAATGAAATGTCATTTCAACACGACACTTGAATAATAATAATAATAATAGTAATAATAATAATAATAATAATAATAATAATAATAATAATAATAATAATAATAATATCATTATTTTTTCTTTGTTATAAGTGTGAGATTAAAGGAGCCAGGTACTAGCACGTGTTCTTACTTGTATGGATGGATGGATTATGGAATTTAGGGCATAGCCCAAGAGCTGGGACCTATAAGATCATTCAGCGCTGAAATGAAAGTATGGCTAGATGGAAAAATGAGAAATGAAATGAAAATGATAAACTGATGACAATCCTGCACTGGAACAGGACTGTACATCAACAAAGGCCATTTTACTCTCCCCCCAGCATTCCGATCATCCAAAGTTATGAAAGATCGTTTTGGCCAGGATGCCGTGCTCTTACTTGTGAGAGCAGCTCTTGTGAAACGGAGACGAGACTAACTAAGGAAGTAAGTATTCGCACCTCAAGATCACCTATTCAGAAGTTGTAACAGAAAATCCCACAAGCACTAAAATAGAATAAGTTCTGGCATGTTCCTACGCAACAGAGGAAAAAGCTAAAAGAAAAAAAAAACTCGTGAGTTGGAAAAGGATGCAGAAATGACATCGGAGAAAGCAAAAGCAAAGTATCAGTTATCATATTAATAGAAAAACAAACATTAAAAAGTAATAGACA
Organism: Macrobrachium nipponense; assembly: GCF_015104395.2. NCBI lineage: Eukaryota > Metazoa > Arthropoda > Malacostraca > Decapoda > Palaemonidae > Macrobrachium > Macrobrachium nipponense. The sequence goes on from NC_087218.1 coordinate 12,288,558, forward strand.
ACGGAAATTAAGGATGACAGCATACTGACAACGAAATCCAAAGGAAAACCGATTGATGACAAGAAAACTCTGCAGTATCTACACGAGAATATAAGATGGCCAAATGGGCTTTTCTATTTCCAACCACACTGACCATGCGACATGAAGGTAGTCTTAAGACAAGTTTCTGTTTTGATACAGAAGGAGTTAGAAGTGGAAAGCTTCCTTACTTTACATTCAAAACTCGGCGTTATTTACATTCTACGAACCGATATCACAATCACGAAGCCCTTATACAAAAATTGTACCTGGGTCTTTTACTCCTAACAAAAATGTCTTGGTGCTCCTATTTCTATGTACCTTAAGGACTTGTTGGCATGAGTGTAGTAACCAAATCACAAAATCAGTGTTCAGAAACTGCCAGCATGCTGTAGGAGTCTGAGGTAAGCTGAGAGAGGTCACAATGACACTGGACCTTGTGACCTCTCTCAGCTTACCTCAGAGAGAGGTCACAATGACACTGGACCTTACCTTCAAAGGCCGACAGGTCTACTCTTTCAGGGAGGAAAGATTTCCGTGAGATTTCTGAAAATCGACGCCTCTCCCACAAGTAAGTCAAGTTTGCAATATAAAGAGTTATAGACTTTTGGCATGCAATGGGGCAACTAAGGGCATTCAGCGCTGAAACGGGCATTGACAATGGAAAGGTTTGAAAGGTGTAACAAGAGGAAAACCTCGCAGTTGCCTCATGATTCAACTGTTACGCTAAAGTAGACAGTAAGATGGAAAAAAGAGAATATGAATGGAGGTACAGTAAGAGTAATGATAGGGTGTTGCAGCTTGGGGGTCGAAGGTACGCTGCAAAGAACCTTAAGTAATGCCTAGATTGCACCGCATGAGGTGCACTGACGGCACTAACCCTCTACAAGGTGCATTCATTAAGGAAATTCGCTTGAACAATGTCATCAGAATTATTCCTGGCCCAATTTATGGCCTACTACCGCAAGAAGCAAACGGCTAAGATTTGTTGCCATTTTCGGTAACATGGCAAACAAAATAGCAGATAGCCAGATGCATATTACATACATAATACGAGCCATTTAGCCTTCGCCGAACGAACAACTTTTTGCCTTTAAATAAGTTCTAGTTTGTTTGTTTTTATGGTGTTTTTACGTTGCTTGGAACCAGTGGTTATTCAGGAATGGGACCAACGGCTTTGAGTGACTTCCGAACCACGTCGACAGTGAACTTCTATCACCAGAAATACACATCTCTCACACGTCAATGGAATGCCCAAAAATCGAACACGCGGTCACTGAGGTGGCAGGCCAAGGCCATACTGATCACGCCACCGAGGCGCTAAGTTCCAGTAATAAATCTTGGAAGATGTATTGCGATGATTTGATCAAACTTCCTATGATAAAATAACACAGACTGAGGTGAGAAAAGTTGCATTTCAGTTTC